>NC_028457.1:6818135-6841072 GCF_000263155.2 Setaria italica
GATGCCCCTCTCCATCAGCGCCAACCATTCACTGCCGACCCCAAAAACAACGGTAATCCACGGTTTGGGATCGGCGGTGATGTTGTAATCAGTAGTAGTGTTTGGGCCCAACTTAACCCTGACAACCTTCTTGTCTTTGTACCTATGATTGACTTTGAATCTTTTTTGTTAAGTTAGCAACGATATATTATATAATCTCCGTGATTCCAAATATAGTTCGTTTTGGGATTCTGATTCGTTAAACTTCTTTGACTTCGATCATCAATATATAAAAAAATCATATGGATTAACCATACATGGTTGATATTACTAGATTCCTTGTGAAAAATATATTCATAGTATAGCTTTCTCTGTTGAAAGCAATAAATGTTTTTCAAAAGGTCTCAGTTCAAAAAGTGACTGTGCGAATGACCTAAATGACTTGGAATCAGAGGAAGGAATTTTTTTTTATAAGGAGGAAGGAAGATTTAAATCCCTATATTGCCATACAGTACATTTTAAGTTATTCTTCATCGTGGGCCTAACTTCCATTCAATAGGGCCCATTTAACTTTTTATTGTTTGCAAGCCCATTAGCCCAATTAACTCAGCATTTAACGCTTCCTAGGATGCGAACGTATGATCAAACGACCATGCGCTCTTCTTGATTGCTGTCCTCGGCGGCGGCGGCGTAGAAAGGCGGATCCCAATTTATTGCTGCGGCGGCCACCGGTGAAGCTACCAACGGGGAGTGGTGAGGTGAAGCATCGAGAACTTCTCGTCTCTCTTCTCTTTCGCTGATTTTCATAGGCCTTCTACATCGCCCTGCCCGCAGCACTGGAGCACGACACCTGCTCGACGAAATGCTTCCTAAGTGCCAGGACGGTATGCCCAACGAGGTCGCTGCAGAGAGCCGCTACACCGGCGAGGACCGCATCAGCGCGCTCCCGGACGCTCTCCACGACGTGCTGTCCTTCCTTCCGGCGGACGAGGCCGTTCGGACGTGCGCGCTGGCCCGCCACTGGCGCGGCCTATGGAAGTCGACGTCCGTCCTGCGACTGATCAACACCGTTGACCGTTGGAACCGCGACGAGAAGTTCATCAACTTTGTCACCAACCTGCTGCTCTTCCGCGACCTACCGCTGCACGAGATGGAGCTCACGTCCTATCCAGGTAAGAAACTAAAGCACGATTTCGATGAGCCATTGAGATATCACTGGGAGCTAAACGTCTTGGCCATTTTGACCCGGGATTAAAGGATTTTTAATCCCGGATTAAACGGCCACCATCGACTGCCGCATCCGATGGGAGCTTTAGACATGGTCATTAATATCAATCTGGACTAAAGCTCACCTTTTAATCCTGGTTGTAACGGTGAAAGAGGAGTTATAATGGAAGACAACGAAGAAGAGGAGGATGATAGCAACATTCCGGATTTGGCTGCAGACCAAACCTTTACAGATACTACAATGGGCAAGGCTGATGAAGAAGAGTTTGCAGAAGACGGCTTTACTGATGATCTTGATCAGGTGCTACGGGATGCACAGAAAGATTGTGAAACTGAGAAGGAATAAAAAAAGTTGCAGCATACGATAGATGATCACAAAAAATTATTGTACCCAGATTACAAGCAGGGGTATACAAAGCTAGGTACCACACTGGAAATGCTGCAATGAAAGGCAAAAAATGGTGTGTTCGATAAGGTATTTTAGGGGATATTGAAAATTATAAAGAACATGCTCACCGAAAATAATGAATTGCCGTCCACAACATATGAAGCTAAACATGTTGTTTGCCCTCTAGGATTGGAGGTTCAGAAGATACACTATGCCCTAATGACTGTATCCTCTATCGTGGTGATGAATACGACAAATTGGATGCTTGTCCTATGTGCAGAGCGCTGCGTTATAAGATTAGGTGAGAGATCCTGGTGCTGTTGAGGGGCAGCCTCCCAAGAAGAGAGTTCCCACGAAGGTGATGTGGTATTTCTGTATAATACCACGTTTGAAGTGTTCGTTCAGAAACAAGATGAATGCTAAGTTGATGCAATGGCACAAAGAAAAACGTAAGCAAGATATGCTGAGATACCCCGCTGATAGGGTCTAGTGGAGATCAGTTGATAGAGCATTCCCGGACTTTGACAGGGATGCAAGAAATATAAGGTTTGGTTTAAGTACTGATGGATTCAATCCATTCGGTAAGTTGAGTAGTTGTCATAGTACTTGGCCTGTGACCCTATGTATGTTCAACCTTCCTTTTTGGCTGTGGATAAAGCGGAAGTTCATTATGATGCTGGTGATTTTCCAAGGTCCAAAACAACCCGGCAACGACATTGACGTGTACCTAAGACCGTTGGTTGATCAACTTTTACTGCTCTAGAAGGAAGAATGTGTACGTTTGTGGGATGATGATAAACAAGAGAGTTTTGACCTACAAGCATTATTGTTCATAACCATCAATGATTGGCTTGCGCTGAGTAACCTTTCATGATAGATAAACAAGGGATATCAGGCTTGCACCCACTATTTAGACAACACAGACAACATGTATTTGAAACACTGTAGGAAGGTTGTGTATATGGGTCATCGTCGATTTCTTCCTGCTAACCACCCGTTAAGAAAGAAAGGGTTGCATTTCAAAGGGGCGGCAGACCATCGTAAAAAACCTGCACACCGTGATGGAAAGCGTGTATTTGAGATGATAAAGGATGTAAGGTTAATCTTTTGAAAGGGTTGAACCCATGTGGAAGAAGAAGTCTATATTTTGGGAGCTACCTTATTGGGAAATCCTAGAGGTCCGCAACGCAATTGACGTGATGCACTTGACGAAGAATCTTGGCGTGAGCGTGCTAAGCTTCCTGGGTTGTTATGGGAACTCAAAAGATACATTGGAAGCACGAAATGACCTGAAATGTATGAAGCAACGAGGTGACCTACATATGGAAAAGAGAGATAAAGGACAAGACTACTCACGTCATGCCAGTTACACTCTCAGCAAGGAAAAGAAGGATGGCATGTTTAATTGCATGAATAGTATCAAGGTTCCATCTGGGTACTCCACGAATATAAAGGGAATAATTAATATGAAAGAAAATAAGTTCAAAAATGTAAAGGCTCATGATTGCCACATGTTGATGACCCAGTTGCATTCAGTTGCACTTAGGGGTGTTCTACCAGAGATTGTACGATTAGTGTTCGTAAAGCTATGCGCGTTTCTCAATACAATTTCGCAGAAGGCAATCGATCCAACCAAGCTACTAAAGCTACAGAATGATGTGGTACAATATCTTGTGAGCTTTGAGTTGGTATTTCCACCATCCTTCTTAAATATTATGACGGACCTTCTGGTTCACCTAGTCAAAGAGATTACTATTCTAGGTCCAGTATTTTTGCACAATATGTGGCCTTTCGAGAAGTTCATGTAAGTCCTAAACAACTATGTTCTTAATCGTGCCCTTCCAGAAGGAAGCATCGCAAAGGGATATGAAATATAGGAGGTTATTGAGTTTTGAGTTGATTTTTTTAACTTAATTAATTCAATTAGGGTTCCAGTATCACGCCACGAGGGGAGGCTACGAGGAAAGGGCACCCTTGGAAGGAAATCAAGTTTGAGCACTGATAGTGATTGTTCCATAAAGCATACTTCACGGTTCTACAATAGTCATCCTTGGTGGCTCCGTATATCGAGGAACACTAGTAGATTCTATTTTCCTAATACTCGACGAAATCTGATGCATGCATTATACGTGATCTCATGGATACTTTTCCCTCTTGGTTGCGTCAACACCTATGGGTAACTCCACGATTCACGAACAACTCGCTTGGTTAGCTAGGGGACCTTTTAGTGCAATCGTGAAATTCCAAGGTTTCGAGATAAATGATTATACATTTTATACAAGAGCCCAAGACTAAAACAACCTCGACCAAAATAGTGGTGTCCGTATAGATGCCATAGACAGCAACGGGAGCAAGGACTCATATATGGTTTCATAGTGAGATCTGGGAAGTCGACTATGGATCGCTGAACATCCCTCTATTTCGTTGCCAATGGGTGAATCTGACTCGAGAGGGGGCGTAACGAAAGATCGGTCTGGAATGACAATAGTGGACCTGAGTAAGACTGGATACAAAGATAAACCATTCGTCCATTCCAATGATGTACATCAGGTTTTCTATGTGAAGGACATGTCTAACAAACCCAAGAATAATTCAGAAGATAAAGAAAACCATGGGAACCAAAGCACCACATAGTTCTTCTAGGTAAAAGAGTAATCGTGGGAGTCGAGGACAAAATGTACCAGTCAGATGATTATGATCAGTTTGATGGCATGCTCCATTTGCTGTGGAAATTTTCCCAAGCATCATGCTAGCCAAATAAGAGGCTCCATACTTACGCCGCGATCATGATCAAGGAACTTTCATTAAGAACAAGTTTTTTAACGTTACATTGTAATACTCTATGATCATCAGAACCTTTCTATTATATTTTAGTGATGTGTAAAACTCATTCATGTAATGGACTATATATGATCATCCTTTATGAGAGTTTTTGGCTCATCACATGATTATTTGATCTATATAAACAACAATAAAAAGGTTAAAAATATTATATGGTCAATATATTAACTTAATCACATAGGCTAATTGGATATATTTTTTGGTGTTTAAAACATTGATTTTTTTTTCATTTTTTCTTGATTAAGCAAAAGTATTAAATCAACTTAAAACATATTAAGAATTATAGTTTAGTACTGCTTTTATTACATCTTATAAACTGTAATCTAAAAATATTTATTGGTACATTTATTACATATTTATAAAATTTGTAGCATTTTGAGTAAACTGATCGTTGAAATAAAAGGGTGGAAATGATTGTTTGCATGGGGAAGGCAAAGGGGTGGGACTCTTTAGTCCCGATTGGAAATACTACCCCGGACTAAAGGGGGTGAATTTTCATCTCCTGTGCACTACCCCCATTTAATCTCGGGTGGTATTACCAACCGGGACTAAAGGCCTCCCTTTAGTCCTTGTTGGTAATACAACTCGGGACTAAAGACCCTCTAGTCCCAAGTGGTACTACCAACCGTGACTAAAAGGGTGGGAGTACAAATATCCAAGCCCTTCCCCCTCCTCGGGACTTACCCGATTTCACCATCCTCGTCGCCTCCGTCGCCCGCATCGCCACTGACGCCGTTGTCATCTCCTCTACGGGCGTCCCCTTTGACCTCGTCGTCGCTTCGGCCAGCATCTTCTCCGCGGCAACACCCTGGCGCCTCCCCCAGCTCCTTGACGATGCCTCCAGCGCCCCCTAGCAGTAGTACTCTGGCCCTCCCTGCCGGCCGCCATCGCCGCCCATTCGCCTACATGCACCGGCTCCCCGACAACGCCCTCCTCCCGGACGACAGCCTCCTCCCCGACATGGCGTCGCAGAGAGCCGCCCCCGACGCCGCCACCATCGTGCACCGCCGATGACCGAATCAAGCTCCATCAGTGCCGTCGCGACGTCCCACAGCCTCGCACAGCGGCCCGTCGCCTCGCCGTCTGCCGCTGTGCTCATCCCTAGTGCCCCCCTGCGACGAGGTATGGGCGCGCCACCTCCAACCGCGGCTTGCTAATGCAAGTCGCATTTTTATTTCATAGAAAATTAGATAACTTAGAAGAATTGTATACATTAGAATAAATGCATAGAAAATTAGTATAAATTAGTTTAAATATTTAGAAAAATTGTATAAACTAGTTTAAATACTTAGAGAAATTGTATAAATTAGAAAAATAGTATAAATTAAGTATAAGTGCTTAGAAAAATGCTCAATATACTAGAATTAAAATTAGTGCAAATGCCCTAGCCTATTAGTGGAAATTAGTACAAAATAGTATAAATGCTTAGGAAATTAGTAGAAATCATTATAAAGGCTTCAGAAAATTGTTATAATTGCTTAGGAAATTAGTAGAAATCACTATAAATGCTTAGGAAATTAGTACAAATTAGTATAATTGCTTTGCAAAATTGTTATAATTGCTTAGGAAATTAGTAGAAATCACTATAAATACTTAGGAAATTAGTACAAATTAGTATGATTTCATGTATATACATTTATTATACAATCTTTAATTTAATGTATTTATGATTACATGTGCGTATCAATAATGTCATTCTTAGTCGAGATGGGAGACGAAGAGGATGAATGGTATATAATGGAGCAGATTATTTTTAGCGGTAGTGGCTCAAACGTTCCAAGAACCTACACCGAGGATGAGGGTAGCCAGGCGGACATGTTCGTCAACATGTCCGTTGATGGCAATGATGAGCACGAGCACGGTGATGACAATGCGGAACAAGACATTCCCGTGATGGAAGGTTCCGGCGAGGTATATATCATTTTCATTGTTTTATCCCATCTATAACTTCATATTGATTATTACTATGTACTAATTATTGGATCTTCAACTTTTAGCCCTCTAGATCATTGACACGAAAGAAACCACGAGGTCGTACAAAGATAATGCAGGGAAGGCTTCATATCACCAAAGGGACAGAAGCGAGCCAGCCAATTGCTCCCGAAAAAGTCTTTAGAAAGTTCGTGAGTCAATGCGGGGCTACTGTAAGGGACAACATGCCCATCATCATTCGAGAATAGAAGTCCAATAAAAAAGATGATCCATACGTGCTCCTGTAGAGACAGAAAGATTTGTTGTGGGCATATGTCAAGAAACACTTCACACTTCCTGACGGCGTTGATGAAAGATTAGTGAAAGACTGGACGCTCAAGAAGATGGCAACCCAATTTCAGACCTCAAGAAGAATCTGGATACCCACTTATATCAAGAAGGGCCGAACTCCAGATTAATGACTGGCCAAAGTTAAGAGATCACTGGAACTCATTTCTGGAATACAAGAGGAGTGAAGATAGTGCAAACAAGATTAAGATCAACATAGGCAATGCCTGTCAGAAGGAGTACCATCATCGTCTAGGGAAAGGTGGTTACAGGAGTGCAATTCTCATATGGAGAAAGATGGAACAAGATCTACTTGATCGAGGTATCGTACCGCGACTATTGACTGCCCCGATCGATCGAAGAATTAGTATTGCGCTCACTAAGGAACCCTTAGCCCTAAGGATGGGACACTTGTTTTCAACGAAACAATACGTGAGAAGGCCCTCAGGCTTATAAAAAATATTGAAGATTCTAAAGCGGGAAAGTTCAAGACTGATAGAGAGAACGATGAGCTCACTTTGGCACTCGGGAATCTCGAACACCTAGGACATTGCTGAGGCTTCGGTGTGGTTCCGTGGAAGTATGCTTTCTATAGGAACATCAACACATACAGAAGCCGGAAGAGAAGAAAGGAACAACAAGAGGAGAGGTGTCGGTGGATGTTAGAAGCTAAAGTGCATGAACAAGACATAAGAATGCAGGAAGAAATTAATTGGCGAGTTGCCCTAGCAATTACGAAGATGGCCCAATCTGGAGCACTGCCAGATCCCAATGTCATCATTAGCCCTTCTCAACACCGAAGCAACTGTGCTTCCACAGGGGTCCCCGATGAGAACATGCCAAGCTTACCCGTGGTTGTGCAGGACAACCAACGGTACCCTGTGGATGACATCACTCACCACACCTCATGTGAGCTGTACAAACCATTTGGCAACCTCACAATTAAGGTATACATAGCCTGCAAGGGTGCAATTCTAAACTAGTACTCATTGGTTCCTCCGCAGTCAGTATACAACTAGATAGATCTCAAAACAAAGCTAATACAAAACTTCCGAGGCTTTCATCATGCAATAACAGATGAAGGAGACTTGTTTAACTGCATCTAATAAGACAAAGAACCCCTAGCGACTTATGTTAAAAGATTTGTCCAGCTGAAGTCCCAAACTCCAGATGTGGATGATGGTATAGCAATAGCAGCTTGCATAAAGAGGCTGACCCCAGGGCAAATAGCCTCACATCTATCAAGGAAAAAACCCAAAACCATGGAGGCTTTGTTCAAGGAACTGGAAAAATATTGCCGGTCAGATGAAGACCATCGGAAAAGAGAAATGGAAAGAAATCGCCACAAGCAAGCGCAAAAAGATCAAAGCTGGCCACCCCAATGGACCTTGTAAGCGTGGCCCGGTTCAGACCGTTCGACTACTATTACCGTGCTAACGACATGAGTAGTAGCGGAGATGTATAGGAGCAAGTCTTCGTTCGGAGAGGGAGCAACGAGTACAGGAGGCTTTGACAGAAAGTCTTTGAGTTGTGTTAATGCCTCATCTGCCTCTTCCGTCCATTTGAACTTGTCCTGGTGTTTGAGAAGCTTGAAGAAGGGTAGTCCCCGTTCTCCAAGTCTCGAGATGAACCGGTTGAGAGCGGCCATGCAGCCTGTGAGTTTCTGCACATCCTTAATGCTGGTTGGTGCCTGCATATTTGTGATGGCAGATATTTTCTCCGGGTTGGCCTCAATGCCGCGATGGCTAATGATGAACCCGAGTAATTTGTCGGAAGGTACTCCAAAGAGGCATTTAGTAGGATTGAGTTTCCATCGGAAAGCGTGGAGAGTAGTGAAAGTTTCTTCCAAGTCAGCAATGAGTTCCTCCCGGTTTCTTGTTTTGACGACAACGTCGTCGACATAAGCTTCGATATTGCGGTGAAGTTTCCTTTCGAAGCACATCTGTATGGCCCTTTGATAAGTTGCTCCTGCATTTTTTAGTCTGAAGGACATTGTTTTGTAGCAGAAAGCTCCGAAAGGCGTAATGAACGCTGTTTTGGCTTGATCTTCTTCTTTGAGGCTTATCTGGTGATAGCTGGAGTAGCAGTCGAGAAAACATAGCAAAGCGCACCCAGCGGTGGAGTCAACCACTTGATCGATCCTGGGTAGCCCGAAAGGATCTTTCGGGTAGTGTTTGTTGAGGTCGGTGTAGTCAACACACATTCTCCATTCGTTGTTTTTCTTACGAACAAGCACAGGATTGGTGAGCTAGTCGGGATGAAAGACTTCTTTGATGAATCCTGCCGCGAGTAGCTTGGCTAACTCTTTTTTGATTGCTTCTCGTTTGTCCTGAGCAAAACGGTGTAGTCATTGCTGTTTTGGAGTAGCGTTGGGATCAACATTGAGAGAATGCTCGATCAGTTCCTTGGGCACCCCTGGCATGTCAGCCGGTTTCCAAGCGAAGATATCATGGTTAGCCCGAAGGAAACTGACGAGCGCGAATTCCTATTTAGGATCTAGCCATGTTCCGATCAGGGCTATCTTGGAAGGATCACCGATCTGGAGGTCGACTGATTTGAAGTCTTGCTCACTGGTGGGTTTCACCTTTGTGGGCTCTCTAGTTCGATTGGGTGGAGCTTCTTGGAAGCTGTGAAGACTTGCTGCATGGGATTAGGAGATTGAGTAGTCGCAGCAATTTCCACGGCTTCGGTGTCGCACTCATAGGATCTCCGGAGATCTCCTCGTAGCGTGAGCTCCCCTTTGGGGCCTGGCATTTTGAGTACCAGGTAGACATAATGTGGTATGGCCATGAACTTGGCGAGTGCTGGCCGTCCGAGTATGGCATGATAAGATGTCTCGAAGTCGGCGACCTCGAATCTGATGTACTTGGTGCGGTAATGGTCCTTAGTTCCGAAGGTGATCGGAAGGACAACTTGTCCTAGTGGTATAGCCGCGTTTCCGGGCACGATGCCATAGAAAGGTGAATCCATTGGGGTAAGCATTACAGTGACGTCGAGGCACATCTTCCTTAATGTCTTGGCGGTTGAGACTGCTTCCGCCATCGATGAGTACTTTGGTTAACTTTGAACCTGCCACAACTGGATCCAGGACTAGTGGGAAACGGCCTGGTTCTGAAAATTTTGTCCATTGATCTTTTCTGCTGAAAGAAATTGGAACTTCTGACCATTTTAACGGTGTGGGGTCTGTTGGCTCAATGACCATGATCTCCCTGAGTACGAGTTTGTTAGCTCACTTGGATGCAGTGCCTGGGATATCGCCGAATATGACGTTGACGGTTTTTGAAGCTGTTTGGAAATTGCCGTCCTCATCTTCGTCATTGCGGGCTTTATTTTTACCCTTATCTTTGTTTTTGGTGTACTCTTCAGGAGTTGGTGGTGCAGGTAAGTCTTGCATGACTCGGCGCATGCTGTAGCAGTCTATCGCCGAGTGCTTGCTAGTCGGATGCCATGGGCACTGCTTTTTGAGTAGCTCTGTGAAGGTTGGCCCTTCGTCGTTTCTGCGGTGCCCCTTTTTTCCGGAGCTGGTCATGGCGGCAACGGTGCTGTCGGGCTTCCTTTTGCAATTGTGGTTACTCGGATAGGAGTTCCGAGCATCGTTATGCCGAGTTCTATATGGTTCATTGTTGTGGTTGTTGTCACGTAATCGGTTACGGTGGGAACCGAACCGTTCTTGCTCTTTGTCTTCTTTGTCAGCCCACTATTGCACCATGACTTTGAGTTCTTTGACATCGGCTGGTCGTCGGCGACTGAAATCTTGGTATGTTCGTCGATCATAGAGTCCATTTTGGAAGCACTCAATGACGTCTGTTTCGGAGATGTCAACTATGGTTGCCTTCTTTTCGAAGAACCGTTGTGGATAGTCGCGTAAGGTCTCGCCCTCTTTTTGCTTAATTTGTCTTAAGTCGATTTTGTTGCCTGGCCTGGCCATGGAGCCGGCGAAGTTGTTGGTGAAAGCCTTTGTCAAGTCTGCCCAAGAATCAATGGACTTAGGTTTTAATGACTCAAGCCAGGTCAGTGGTGCGGGTTCCATGCATATGGGGAAATGAATGACTTTGGTGTCGTTGTTGCCCCCAGCTGCTTGGACGGCTAGCGAGTAACAACGTAGCCATTGAATTGGGTCCTGCTTGCCGTCGTACTTGGTGATTCCGGTTGGCTTGAACTTATCGGGTAATTTTCTTTTCATTACCCGGTTTGTGAAAGCAGGAAAATATTTGTAGCTGTCGACTTCCCATTCGCGCCGACTGTTGAGAATTTCTCACAAATCACTGAAGTTGGATATTTCGTTGTTCTTCCGAGTAGGGCGGATGCTTTTAACCGAGTTGGTGCAGCTGACCTCACCAATATCTTTATGTCGCGCAGGAGCTTTATGCTTGCTTGGACCTTGGCTGTGTTGCCGAGGTTGGTTGACTGCATCATCGTTTCGTGGGGCGGCAGTTTTGTCTGCAGCTCCCCTGCTACCTTCTTGATGAGATGTGATACGAGGAACAGACGGGATTGGTGATTCTTTGTCGAGTAGCTTGTAGGCTTGCTCCGCGAGTTGTGCGATCAGTCCGTTGCCGCGCTGCACGAGTTGAGCTGTGGCTGCGTTGTCCCTATCCTGAGGTTGATTGAGGCGATGGCCACGAGTGGAGTATTGTGCTCCTGAGCCTGAACTGCGTTGAAAGCCCTTTCAAGATTCGTAATGGGGATATTTGTAGCCATCAACTGTCGTCGCTCGGCTCGAGTAGCATTGCGCGCCCTTCGTTGGTTGCGCTGCTCGGAAGTGTCACCATGAGGGGCGTCGGCAGTAGATTCATTTTCGGAGATGTTGTCGATTTGTGTTAATCGCCTGGGGGTTCTGTCCTGGCTAGTACCCGGGTTGTTATTCTGAGTAATAACAAGTATTTCCCTGTCCGGGTAGTAGCTTTCAGAGCTTGATGTTGCAATTTCTGTGTAACTCTCGTCATGGTTGAGTGGAACACCTTCTTGATATGGTAAGTTGTCTATATGGGCGACTAGGCGCGAGTTGTAGTCACGGTCGAGGAGAGGTGGTCGCAATCCCGGCCAGTGGACGAATCTGCCTTGTGATGTCGAAGTTATTACCAACCCTTGGGCTAGACCAGATAATGGTATCTCTGGTGAGTAGGATGAGTCGGAGTCAACATCTTCGTCATGCTCGAGTTCGACTTGGGTTCGAGCAAGAAAACCTTGGTGGACTTTGGTTGCGTTGCGGAGTCCGTGCGGGAACCGCTTTGAAGTCGAAACCGATTTGGATGCTGACTGGGGCCGTCGAATCCGAAGCGAGTCCGACCCTGAGCACAGGGGTTGGCTGAGCCCGACCCATTGGAGGAGTAGCTCCGCCTCGCCCGACCCCGAGTGAAACTCCACCTCGCCCGACCCTGAGTCGGGAGTGCCCGACCTTGAGCGGAAGGTTGGAGTAGTCCGAGGCGAAGTCGAATCCGACGCGTAGTCGAACTCAAATTCGTTGACTTTGAAATCTTGATTTTTTCTGGTCAGATTTTCTGGTTTATTCTCTTGAGTGTCGACGATCTGGCGCCGGAACCATCCCGAGCCTTCGGCGACGCAAAACCAGGATCCAAAAATGAAGGTGGCGCCGGCTTCGATGAAGAAAACAGGCCTGATGATGACCTTCGCCATTGAGTTCGCGCTGAGAAACTCGACGAAGCCGCCTACCTGGTGCGCCAGCTGTCGGTGTTTTAGACCGGCAACCCTCCTAGGGGGTACCCTAGGTGGTCTTTTATGCGGTAAGGGTCATCAAGAATCAAGGAATCAATGGTGACGCAAGGAACATGATTTAGACAGGTTCGGGCCGCTAGATCGCGTAATACCCTACGTCCTGTGTGTTGGTTTGTATTGACGTATGTTCGGGTCTTGAGATGTTATGTCGAGGGGGGTCTCTGCCCGGCCTTATATACACGGGAGGGCAGGGTTACAAGTCTGAGTCCTAGTCGGGTACTATTACAGAGTTCTACTCGGTATTGGCTCGAGTAGTTTTGCATAAACATACAAGACTAATCCGAGAAGGATACGCCCATCCATGTTTTGATCTTGTCCGAGTACGTTCCTTGGTGGGCCGTCCAAGGCCTACTCGTGGACCTGGGGTGTATGCCCGACAATGATGCCATCTTACATCTATGATGAAGCGTCTCTCATGTTTCTGGCCTCTATTTCTGTGGATCAGGAGGATCAGCCAGTGGTCTTTGGACCAGTACACCCTCTGGTGCCATATTCTGATGATGAGGATGAGCCTGATGAGGTGATGGAGGTGGATGCACCCAAGACTAGTGCCACTCTACGCAAAAGGCACGCTCGCAAGATGAAGGAATCGTTGGCGGATATCTTCCTCAGGCGTAGCAAGCGCCTCAACCCGAATGTCCAAGGCTTCCGCAACACAGAAAGTGAAGCTATTGCACAAGAATATCTAGCCATCTACTCGGGATCTTCTACTGGTCCCTCAATGGCGCCTGCTCCACATCCATCGATTGATGTTGTCCAAGGAATCATCTCTGACTTCCTCCAGATGCAGCCTGGTGTTGAATCTGCAGTGATCATCAAGGATCCTGACGATGATGATGCTTAGTCAGTCCTTTAGCCTGTCTCTCTATGGTGCTGTGCACCTTTTGGTTAGATGTGGTACTGCGCACCTTTTGGTCAGTACTTTGGCAGACTCTTTAGTTTCATGGGATTTGAGCTGCTCAGCTTTTGTTCATCGGTTTAGTGTTTCAATTAAGTTTGTGCTTGAAATAGATGTTGCTTTTAATTTTTCAATTTGGTGGTGTGTTTATCCCTTTCTATGTTGTTAGCCTGAACTTTGTTCAGTGCTTTCCTCTCTAATGCATATTCTTTATCCATGAATAGCACCAATTGTTCTATTAGTATTCTGGTGTGGAATATGAGAGGAATTAATTCTCAAAAAAATGGGATGCCCTACGAGATAAGATATCATAGAGTCTCTCATCTATTATATGTTTGCAAGAAATCAAACATGAAATCTTTGATGCTGCTTATCTGAGAAAATTTTGCCCCAGGCACTTGAATCACTTTGAATTCCCTCCATCAGTTGGAGCCTCTGGTGGGCTTATTGTCATTTGGAACTCTTCTCTTTACTCGAGCACCCCTGTGATCACCAACTCTTATACTGTGACTATCAAGTTTGTTTCCTATTTGTTAGGGGTCTCCTTCTATCTGTCAAATATATATGGCCCATCAAATCCTATGGACAAAGCTGCATTCATCTTCTGGCTATACCATCTTGACACGTCAGAATATGAGAATTGGATCCTTGCAGGAGACTTCAATCTGATTAGAACACCTGAGAATAGAAACAAGCCGGGGGCCAATGTGAGTGACATGTTGCTCTTCAAAGATTTAATCCAGCACCTGAATCTGGTAGACATTCCTTTCCAAGGGAGAAGTTACACCTGGAGCAATATGCAAGATGACCCCCTCCTAGAGAAATTGGATTGGATTTTTACATCATCTGAATGGACTTTATCCTTCCCCTCCACTTCTATTAAGGCTTTGGGATGTCCTATATCTGATCACTATCCATATGTTATCAATGTTGGCACTTACATTCCCAAGTCGAACTTATTCAGATTTGAGAATTATTGGACATAGTTTAGTGACTTTCTGTCTGTTGTGGACCTTCATTGGAATACAACACCATACCATGCCAATGCTGCCAAAACTCTTAATAGCAAATTTAAGTAGGTGAGAACATGCCTCAGAAAACGGAGTAAGGAGCTTTCTAAGTTGTCAAAACTCATCCACAATTGTAACTTTGTCCTAGCCATGATGGATGGTCTGGAGGATTAGAGAGCCCTCAACTCCTTGGAAAGTAATTTTCGTAGGGCTGTCAAGTGTCATTTGTGTAAGCTCCTAGAAGCAAAGAGGATATATTGGAAACAAAGGAATACATCAAGATGGGTTAAATTTGGTGATGAAAATACATGGTTGTTTCAAGCTATGGCAACATGTTCCTATAGAAGGAAGTACATCTCCAGTCTAACCATGCAAGATGGCACATGTTTGACTGATCATGCACAAAAGGTCGGGGCTCTTTGGAATGCATTCAAAGAAAGGTTGGGAATTTCTAAGTTCACAGGCATACAGTATGATTTGGAAATCTCCTACAGTCCACACCTAACACTAATCTTGAAGATTTGGGGAATTCTTTCTCTATGGATGAAATCAATGCTGTTCTTTCTAACATGCCGCCAGACTATGCACCTAGCCCTGATGGTTTTAATGGAGTTTTAATTAAGAAATGCTGGACAATTATTAAAGATGCCTTCCTAAGACTTTGCAATGACTTTGCTTCTGGTAATCTGGACATTACTAGCATCAATGGTGGTCTAATCACACTTATTCCCAATAAGGACAATCCTGAGACAGTTAATGACTATAGACCTATCTCTCTGCTAAATTACTCCCTAAAGTCTCTTACTAGGCTTATGACTAATAGACTGCAGAAAGTGATTTTGCAAGTGGTTCATCAAGGGAAGGACCATTCAAGACTATCTAGCTTGGGCATTTCAGTTTCTTCACATATGCCATAAATCTAAGAAAGAAATTATCATCCTCAAGCTTGATTTTGAGAAAACCTTTGACAAGGTAGAGCATCAAACCATATTACAGGTCCTTAGGGTGTGTTTGGTTGAGCGGTGACTTCTGAAAAAGCTGCTGTGAGCCAGGGAGAAGCTAAAAGCCTTTTGGTTGGAAAACTGTGGCTTTTGAAGAAACTGCTGATAGTAGGCCCCACATGCCATCCATGACCCACATGTCAATCTACCATACAACTTCCTCATCATCTTCTTACACACGTCATCATATTTCCTGCACACATCATCATCTTCCTCAGGCCAATAGAGGAGAGCCGCGGGCGGTCGGCCGGCTGCCGGTGGGAAGAGCTCGCACGCGCCCCACCTAGGCCCAGTGGTGGAGCTCGCGCGCACCCCAGCGAGATTGCAGCGGTGGAGCCCCCTGAATCGCTGCCGCCTAGCGCACCCAATGTCGTCGACCTCCCCTCCCCTCATCCTGCTCCTCACTCCCATCCTCCTGCTCACCCCGCGCGCATCCGTAGGCCCCACTGCGGGGATCGGGGTGAGCGGCGGGGGCCAGCTTGGTGAGGACAGCGCGCTGTTGAGCTCTATCAACATGGCGTGCGGCCTTTGCATCGGGAGAGGAGGAGGGGCATGGAGAGGAGGGGCGTCGCCGCCGAGAGAGGAGGGGCTAGCTGTCGGTGTTTAAACCCGGCAACCTACCAAGGGAGTACCCGAGGTAGAGTTTTGGTTGGTGGGTGTCGCCAAAATTAGGAACTCCATGGTGTACGTAGGCACATGATTTAGATAGGTTCAGGCTGCTAGATCGTGTAATACCCTACGTCCTATGTGTAGCTTGCTCGTATTTGATTGTCCTTGTTTTGAGGGGGTCCTTGCCCACCCTTATATATTGGGGGAGCAGGGTTACAGGGCAGTTGTTTTACAAGAGTACTAATCAGATTTGACCAAAGAATTATATACCAACTAGGAAGAATAGTTTCTTTGTCCTTGACTAGTCCCTTGGACTCCATGTAAACTACGGCATCCTACATCGTAGCTTTCATGTTTGATACGTCTCGGTATCCAGCCCCATATGTGGATCTGTCCAAACCTTCTGGTGGGCTCAAAGATGTATGTACGATAGCCGCCACTGGGAGAGGAGGAGGGGCCCGGAGAGGGCACCACCGCTGGGAGAGGAGGAGCGGCGCTGGGTAGGGGAGCGCCGGCGGGTGTGAGGGAGATGGGGTAGTCGAAAGAGGAAAAAAGAAGTGAACCGGTGGCAGTGTGTAAATTTTATGAAAACATCGATCCACAGCCGACCTCAGCCACTCCATCTCTGCTATGAAAAATGAACTATCTAAAAGCAGCTTTCTTGAAAGCACCTGGGTGGAAGCTGGTGCCTTGGTTGGCTTTCAGCTTTCTTTTGGAAGCCACAACACTTTGAAAGTTGAACCAAAGGGACCCTTAAGCATAAAGGGTTCCCTGCTAAATGGAATTTCTGGATAGAGAGCATTCTCAGTTCTGGCTCTTCCTCAATCCTGCTAAATGGTGTACCTGGAAAACCTTTTCACTACAAAAAGGGGGTGAGACAGGGAGATCCTCTCTCTCCTCTCCTATTTGTCTAGGCTGCTAATTTGCTTCAGGTTGTCATTAATGAAGGTGCCCAACATAATATCATGTCCCATCCTCTTGGACCTGACTTTGGTGGGGATTTCCCTATTGTTCAATATGCATATGATACCCTGTTAATCTTACCAGCTGAGGTCAACCAGCTAGAGAACTTGAAGATCATCCTAGACACTTTTGCTTCTTCCACTAGTCTAAAAATTAATTACAATAAATCCTTTATTGTGCCTACCAATGTAGAGGAGAATACTATGGTTCTTCTGGCAGAAGCTCTTGGCTGTCAAATTGGCCAAATGTCATTTACTTACTTGGGATTTCCTCTTGGAACAACCAGGGCTGTTGTTTCTGAATTTATGCCAATTCTGAACAGAATGGAAAAGCATCTTATGGGAATTTCAAAAATGCTCTCCTATGCAAGGAGACTTGTCTTGGTCAATTCAGTATATTCCTCCATGCCAAGTTTCTACTTGTGCTCCATGAAGCTGCCTGTTGAGGTCACTGATCAAATAGATAAATACAGAAAACACTGCCTCTGGAATGGCGGGGATTTAACAAAAAAGGGGGGTTGTCTTGTTGCCTAGAAAACTGCTTGTAGAAGCAAGGAAGAGGGGGGCCTTGGTATCATTAATATAAAAACCCTATTCTCCTGAAGTTACTTCATAAATTCTATAACAAGGTGGATCTTCCTTGGGTCAGTCTCACATGGAAGTGTTTATATAAAAACGGTGCTCCACCCCACTCAATGAAGAATGTTGGATCTTTCTGGTGGAGGGATATTATGTCGTTGTCACAAAACTTCTTCATGATGGCCACCTGCAATGCTAACAAAGGAGACACCATCATGTTTTTGCAGGACTTGTTGAATGGTAATGTCCTCCAGTGGAAATACCCTCAGCTCTTTTCATTTGCAAAGAAAGGAAACATATCCCTTTTAAAATACTACATGCCCAGTGACAGATCCTTATACTGGTTACCTTTGTCTCAGCAAGCTCATGCCCAGCTCATTGATCTTAGAGACTATCTCTCCTCCCAACCGAGGGATGTTGAAGCCAACGACATCTGGCAGTATATATGGGGTTCTTCTGAATTCACGAGCAAAAAAGCGTGTAGATGCCTACAAGGAAGCAAGCCATCCTCTCCTTTGTTCAAATGGATGTGGAAATCACAATCACAGGGCAAACATAAGTTCTTCTTCTGGCTACTACTCAGAGATTGACTCAAGACCAGGAATTTTTTGAAAAGAAAAAATATGCATTTGGCCAGCTACAATTGCGTGCTTTGTGTGGAGAATCTTAAGGAAACAGTCGTTCACCTATTCTTCAGTTGCCCATTCAGTGAGGTATGCTGGATTTACCTTGGCATCCAATGGGATATGACTTTACAACCTCTCCAGAATGAGAGAGCTTTGGCTCCAATATCTTCAGAGAAATTGTGATTGTGGCCTGTTGGTCCCTATGGTGCCACTGAAATAGCATCGTCTTTGATGGGCAATTGCTATCATTTCCTTGGTGGAAGCTTAGTTTTGTGGTGAACATGAAAAAGGTTTCTCTTAGAGCTAAACCTTCAGTGAGTGCGAAGATCAATCTTTGGCTGAGTAGTCTCCTTTAATGAACCCTTTTCTCTTTGGGATTTCGGCCATGTAACCCATACATTTTTCTCTTCTATTATATATATAAAAAAGGGTAGGGGCCTCCCCTGTCGGTTCGCTTCAAAAAAGAGATGCTGGGTGGTGAGGTAAGGTTCATGAGCCAGTTCCATTTTGCCTATCGCCGGCAAGCTCCGGCAAGGACCAGCGGCTGGCTGATTCAAAAAAATTTGAACCTAATGGAGAGGAGAAGTTTTCAGCAAAAATAACTGGATCAGGTACATGGACATCCGTATCTGTTTTAACAAGTGCTTATCAGGCCTGGTATGTGGTTTAGACCCACCCCAGGTCTGGTGACCCTCTTCTCACGAATGGGTACGCTTCGACGAGACCAGGGCCGGCCCTGGGGGGCAGGGTGTGCGGCTGCCCCAGGCTCCCAAATCCTAGGGGGCCCACCCAGGTGACTAAACCAGTAGGGTCACGTATTTATGTTTTAGTCGGACTAAAGTTCAGGTGCCTACGTGCACTTATATTGGGCAGCATCCCCTTAAACGGAGATGGGGTTTTTATTCATGAGTTTTTCTCAAGGGTTTCCTCCAGAACTAGAGACGAGGGTATTGCTCTCCTCTCTTTTATCATGCCGATCCTATGAGGTCATGAAGATCGTGAGATCAAGTCTCCTGGCCGCCAGTTCTCGGCTTGTTGCTTGTGGTTGGCACTTGCGTAGGTAGTACTCACTACTCAGTAGGGACTCTGGACTCTCATCTCGTGGCGATCAAATAGGAGATCGTCAATTCGCTTATGTGATAAGGTGATTCAATTGCCAATTCCCTAATTCTTCATACCATTAATTATTAATTCACTATCACAAATTATTTAATCTTAACTGATTTATAACTATTGTGTATTTATAATAATTTTAGCACTGTGGGATATCATGTTGTCTAGAAAATATGAATCATGTAATGAGAAAAGGAAAAGAAAAAGATGTGTGGATGAGTTGATAGAATCACAGAGAGGAGCTATGGATAAATTTTGCAAGAGTAATCAGAGCCTTGAGAGTATTACAGGCGCTTCGATGAACCCAGATGAGTTGGCAATAGTTGTTGTAGATGAACCAACTAATGGGAATCAGGAAAAAATATTAACATCAACGTCAATGATAACAATGTAAGTGACTCTGAGAACACAGTAAATGCATCAGGTGCACATGCACAGTTTGCTAGTGTTGATGAGCAACCAGTTTACACTTCAGATATTTATGATCCAAGAAATTGGGATAATCTTAATAATAAATCAAGAGACATATTAGATGAGAAAGGGCCTATAAGAGAAGAAAATATCGAATTTCCTCTAGATGCTACCTCAAGACATTTTTCATATCCATTATTCTAGAAAATTAAGCAATGGAGAGGTACATGATAGAAAATGGTTAGTTTATTCGAAGCATGTTGATAAAGTTTTTTGTTTCTGCTGTGATGAGTTTAGAAATTGGAGGCATATCAGTGAGAAGCTTAGAGAACATGAAAATAGTGTCGAGCATATTAGTAATATGAACAGTTGGAATGAATTGAGAGCTATACTGTAGAAAAAGGAAATAATTGGCAAATAATTGCAATAGCAAATCACAAAGGAGAAAGAATGGTTGAGGCAAGTTTTGTTAAGAATAATAGCCATTGTGAAATTTCTTGGTAAACACAATTTGGCTTTCAGAGGAAGCAGTGAGCAGCTTTATAATGATAATAATGGTAATTTCTTAGGTTGTGCTGAGATGATTGCAGAATTTGAGTTGGTAATGCAAGACCACCTTAGACGTATTTAGAACAAAGAAATTCATTATCATTATCTCAGTCATAAAATTCAGAATAAGTTGATATCTCTTTTGGCTTCTCATATCACAAGTTCTATCATAAAGGTTGTTAAAGAGACCAAGTATTTCTCCATTATCCTAGATTGTAACCCTGATGTCAGTCATCAAGAATGAATAACTTTATTAGTTCGATGTGTTAATTTGTCTGATGGCAAGATAAAAATTGAACAATATTTTTTGGGGTTGAAGGTGGATGACATATCTGGTTTGGGGCTTTTTAATATATTGCTTGAACCTATGGAGTCTTTTGACCTAAATATTAGTGACATAAGGGGTCAAGGCTATGACAATGGCTCTAGTATGAAAGGAAAACACCAAGGGGTACAAAAACGGTTAATTGATATCAATCCAAGAGCATTTTATATGCCATGTGCATGCCATAGTCTAAATCTTACTCTTTGTGATATGGCAAAATCTTGTGGGAAAGTTGTTTCATTTCTTGGAATTGTTCAATGCATATATGTATTATTTGCTGGTTCTACGAAAAGGTGGAATGTTTTGCTTAAACATGTTCCTAGTTTAACTGTGAAATTATTGTTCAATACTCATTGGGAGAGTCGAATCAAAAGTGTTACAACAATAAGATATCAAGCTACTGAGTTAAGATCTGCTTGGTTTGAGTTACGTCATGCTTCTGACATTGAACCTAAGGATAAAAGTGATGTAAAAAATTTTTTTGATGCACTTGGCAGCTTTGACTTTTTACTTGGTATGGTTATCTCGCATGATATTTTATTTGTTGTAAATAAAGTGAGCAAGAAGTTGCAATCGTCAGCCATGTGCATTGACTCTACTCTGAAGCAAATACAAAGTATAACACGATACTTTGAGAATTACAGAAATGAGAGGTTTTCTTCTAGCTTGATCATCGCCAAAGGTATTGCAATAGAAATGGGTGTAGAGGTATCATTTCTAGAAAAACGTAGTGCTACGAGGAAGAAACAGTTTGATGAAAGTAATTGCTAAGAAGAAATTCTTGAAGCTGAGAAGACTTTTGAAGTTAAATAGTTTTTTTATTTTGGTTGATATGGCGATCACTTCTTTGAAGAACAGATTTGAAGAACTCATGGTGTTTAAAGATATATTCGGATTTTTATTGAGCTCAAGCATTTTGAAGTCATTAAATGATAATGAACTTGAAGAATGTGCACTAAATTTGCAGAATTTTTTTCTTTTGATGGTTCATGTGATGTTGAGGTATATGATCTTATTTTTTAATTAAAGATTATGAAATTCATTTTGCCAGATGGTGTAATGTCTGCTATGGAGATTTTCGAGCATGTCAGAGATGCACTACCGGAAACCTTAAATTTGCCGAGTGTTTTTTTTTGCCGAGTGTTTTTTTTGACACTCGGCAAAAAAATTAGTTTTTTTCCTCTTTTGAGCTTGAAATTTTTTCTACTCCCCCCATACAACATGTGGTACTCCATGTTAAAATTTGGTATATTTTTGGATTTATTTGCTATATTTATTTAATTAATTGCATTTCAAGGAAATTTTTGGTATAAGTCAAATTTGAACTGCAAGTGATTCAAATTATAGAAAAAAATGAGTAGAAAAATGATATTCATGTTATTTAGCCAAATTTGAGACATGACCCATGAAATGAAAAGAAATTTCGAACATTTTGTTAAGGAAACACGACTACGAATGTGTGGCCGAATGATTTTTAAATTGTAAAAAAAGCAAGCGAAGTCTGAAAATCATGAGATTTGTCATGATGTGATGATATCATACGTGGAGGCTGTGGAAAAAAATTGAGAAGATTTTGTACATTTCGTCACGTACGATGTTTACAAACCGAAGCATCTCAGAAGAAGAATAGTAGCGTTGAGAAGGATTCGATAAGAATTGGAGTTAGAGTGACGGTCGAGTTTTGTTTTGACTACAAAAGTTTTTGTATAGGCAGTAGATAACATATATTGTTTCATGTGAAATTTTTGTAATTTTTTGGAACCGTTAGATAATTTTAATGTATTAAGTGCAATTATAGAATTTTAATTGATATAAATTAAATTTGAACTATAATCCCATAAAATAATGAAATGATATGAGTAGAACAATAAAATATATATTGTTTAGTGAATTTGACCTAAAACCGCATAATATAATCAAATAATATGAGTAGAAACTGTTATGAAAAAGAAGGAAAAATGAAAAGAAATGGAAAAAATCTTTACCGAGTGCCGACACTCGCAAACAAATTTGTTCCCGAGTGTTACGCTCAAGACACTCGGCAAAGAAAAAAAAAATCCCGCGCCCCACCCTATAAAATCCCGCGATCGGCCACCCCTCCACTCTTCCACTCTTCCCCTTCTCCCGGGCGCCCGGCCCGCACCCCTCCTCCCGCACCCCTTCTCCTCCCACACCCCTCCTCTCCCACACCCGCCCGCTGGTGCCCCCCTCCCCAGGCCCCCGACGGCGCCTCCATCCGTCCTCCCCTACCCGGACCCTCCGATGCATCAGTAGATTTTTCTTTATATTCTCTGCAGCCCTTTAGCACCGATAGATGTATGCCACGTTGATACGGGGTACTAGAAGAGCCGTCTACTCGCATCCCATCGGACGACGGGGGCAGTGATCAATAAGATGGTCGATGTTAAAAGGAGGGAGAAACGA
>NC_028457.1:6842007-6850421 GCF_000263155.2 Setaria italica
GGATCCGGAGGGTGGTGGCCGGTGGGTGTGGTGGTGGAGGTGGAGGTGGTGGTGGTGGCCGGATGCGGCGGCGACACCTCCCCTCCAGGCTAGATCTGGCAGCGGCTCCTCCCCTCCCGGCCGGATCCCCTCCCCTCGCGGCCGGATCCGGCGGTGGCCGGTCGCCCCCTCCCCTTCTCCTTGGCGACAGGTGGCGTGGCGGTGGGTGGCGGTGGGTGGCCGGGCGCCCCCTCCTCTTCTCCTCGGAGACGGCGCGGCCCGCCCCTCCCCTTCTCCCTGGGGGATGTGGCGGCTTGGTGGGCGGCGGCCATGGCGAGGTGGCGTGGTGGCGGGTGGTGGTGGCCGGCAGTGGTGAAGGTGGTGGAGGCCGGTGGTGGCGGCGGCCATCATTTTGTTTTTTTATTTTTTTCGAAAAATATGTTTGCCGAGTGTTTTTTGGAACTCGGCGGGGCTTTGCTGAGTGCCCGACGTATGACACTCGGCAAATCCACTATTTGCCGAGGGAAAGTTCGCCAAGTCTTGTTCGCCGGGTGTTACACTCGGCAAACGCTTTGCCGAGTGTTTTTGGGCCTTCACCGAGTGCCTGGGGCACTCGGCAAACTTATTGTTTCCGGTAGTGATGTGAATTGCTATCCTAATATCTCCATTGTTTACCGACTCTTATTTATTGTGCCTGTGACTGCAAAGTTGAAATTATTAAAGAACTATTTGTGATCAACAATGATTCAGGAGAGGTTAAATGGTTTGGCAACATTATGCATCGAGAAGAAATTGTTGGATGAGATTGACATCAACCCTATCATAAGTGACTTTGCATCGAGGAATGTTAGAAGAAACTTTTAAGATAATATGTATAAATAATTGATATGAATATTGCTTTTAGATACATTTAAATATTTATTGGTAACATTATAGTTGTTATAATATTTATAGTAAAGGACTCCGAGTTTTACTTTCGTCCGAGCCTCCCTCGGGCCCTCAACTCTAAACGTTAAACCGGCCCTGGACGAGACCCCTAAACGCTAAACCAGCCCTGGAACCCTAATCGCAGTCAAGTGCATCATATCCCGCTCCTCGCCAAGCGCCGCCTGCTCCACGCCAGAGATCGTATGCTGAAGTAGTTCGTGAGAACTCCACCGGCCAATAAGCAAGGCATGGCGAAGGAGACTGCACCAGCAGGTGCTGCACGCGGAGGGCCGAGCCAATCCTTCCCTCGAGGTGGCGGTCAGGGACAACTGGTTGGACGAGGGCTACGATATGGAGGGAGAGATGACTATGGAGGACGAGGTCATCTGCATAATGGAGGCCGCGGCCGCCGCGGAGGGAGACGTGGTCGTGGCTATGGCGGCTACAACTACGACTACGACGGCCGAAACTACAACTATGAAGGGTATCGCAATGGTGGCGCTGACTACCAAGGTTTTCATGGAAACGGCGACGGCTCTTCCAAGGTTCCTACGGCTCCTCCCACCATGGGCGGGGTACTAGCAGGGGCTATGGAGGCCGCGGCCAGCCACATGGAAGAAGGGGCCATGGACAGCACATGAAGGAAAAGGAGCAGCAGTCTTTCACCGACAAGATGGAAATTGATGCTTCTGTCCATCAACCGACAACAGATGCTGCCACTGATTTGGCATCAACAGAGAAGACTGATGGCAAGGATGAGAGTCTCAAAGGCAAGGATGTGCAACGAGAAAGTGAATCATCAGCCCATGGGGCTGCTAGAACTGGAGGTAAAAACAAACCATATTGTTACCGTTGTCTTACCAAGGGTCATGTTCATACAGAATGTACCACTCAAATTAGCTGCGACCGATGTGTTACTGATACGCATGTCACTAAGGCCTGCCCGCAAGCTAAAGCGGCAAAGCAATCAGCTATGTTGTGTAGATACGCTGTAGATGGTCTGGGTTTTTATTACATACCGCATAATGGTAAATTGAAAGCGCAACCAGAGTCGAAGGCTGCCGTGGTGAAGGTTATCGAAGGTTCCACGACTGCAAGTAACATTGCAGTGGAGCTCGAGAGACTTCTACCGGGTAGTAGTAACTGGGTTGTGGAGGAGAAAGGAAATAATACATTCGCAACCACATTCCCATCGCGTGCTGATCTTATGCGAATGGTGTTGTGGGGTGCGGTGGAAACAAAAATTGTGAAAGCAAAAATGGAGGTACAGGAGAAAAAAGAAACACACACAAACACACACAGTCTATTTGGCGCGCAACGCGTTGAATAGTCGGCCGGAGCTCCGGCGAGCAGCAGCTGAATTACTCCGTTTGGTCCCCGAGCAGTACTAAAAATCGAACACCAGCTGTCTTGGGCATCTGTTTTAATGTGCGCACCGTTACACGATGATTCCGCGGGACTGAGCTGTATCCAATTTAATCCTTCCGCTGGATATGTTTGTGACGAGGGATTCGTGGGCATCGACGGCGGCGGCGCATCTGCCACACCTCCGGGGAGCTCCATATTGGCAGCTTACCTACTCTATTTTCATCGAAGGTAGTAAAAATCATCTGTCAATCCAAGTTGCCCATCCGTTTTAATGTGAAGGACCCATTGATCTAGTTTGCATCAATAAGCGGTGATTCCGTGGCAGAGAGATGTATCCGCTTCAATTCCGTTTCTGCCATCCCCATTCCATTGCATGGCATGAGATGAACGGGAGAAAAGCTAGTAGTTGAGGCATCTATACATATCCGTATGTATGTGTTCAATTTTCTTATTTAGGGGGGTGTTCGGTTCGATCTTGCTAAACTTTAGCAACTATTTAGTCCTAAATTTGCCAAACACCCTTGCTAAACTTTAGCCCATAAGCAACTTTTTGGTTGCTAAACCTTGCTAAACTTTGGGGTGGACACCCTTTGCCCCTCATTATTGACTGTCTGGACCCCTCCCCCACCCCCGGCACTCGCACCCGCAGTCCCATCCCCACCCCTCCGCTCGACACTGCGCATCCGCCGCCGATGGCTCCTCCAGGGGCATCCCCATCGCCGGTAGTTGCTCCCACCCCATTCACTGCACGCTCCCCTACGCCATCCCCGCCGCCGGCGATTCCTCTACCTTCCCCACCGCCGTAACTCCCGGATCCATCCCCATCGCTGCTCGGTCGAGCGTTGCTGCGCTGCCACCCCCCAGATCCGCCATCCTCGTCGCCGCAACCCCCGGATCCATCCCCATCATCGCCGCCAACAGCCTCTGCTCCATCCCCATCCCCATCCCCACCGGCGCCTATCCCTACTCCATTCCCGTAGCTGCCGCCAACATCCCCAGCCCCATCCCCACCGCAGCCGCCAATGCACTCCATTCCTGTGCCGCCGCCAACATCCCCAGCCCCAGCCCCATCCCCACCGCAGCCGCCCCGAGCAGATGGACGGATACCGTGATTGGTTATCGCAGGGTGCTTCATCCTTGGCAGCCCCTCCTTTCCCTAATCCTGCTGCCATCCCCAACCTAGACAAGTTGGAGATCCTGTCCCAAGGCCCGTCGTGCGCTCGGGCGGCTCCATCTCTCTCGGTTTGGAGGGTTAACATACAGGATCTTGACCTCAACTCCCAAGATGAGTCATTCCCCTTCCTCGATGAGTACTCTGATTTTCTGGAGCATGGAAGAGGACGTGGATATGGTGGTAGACTCGGCTCGTTTCAATCTCTCTGACAGAGCAATGGTGGTGTTTACATCGGCCGGGGAAGGAGTGTTGCTGCACGTGGTTGTCGCCATGGCCGTGGAAGGAGTGCTACCGTTTCACATTCTCCGCCCACAAGTTTACCTTTTCTTTATGTTGATTTGCTTGATCTTGGTGGATGAGCTCGATTAGGGACTAGTTTAGAGGGTACATTGTGATTTATCATTATTGGTACTGATTGAAGGACATCACTTACACTCTGTTAGCCTTTCAAGTTGTATGCACCAGCAAGGTATAGTATTGGATCATCAGTTTCAAACCATC
The DNA here is from genome assembly GCF_000263155.2 of Setaria italica. NCBI lineage: Eukaryota > Viridiplantae > Streptophyta > Magnoliopsida > Poales > Poaceae > Setaria > Setaria italica. Next base: position 6,845,957 of record NC_028457.1, read on the forward strand.
AAAACTAACATCAAGGTTTCTTCATAGCATTTCGAGTTCATAGCTGAAAATGTGAACTGTACATTGCAGGTGGTAGTCCTCCCATCCGGCAACCAGTTCGGGGGAGGTTGGGTCCCGGCACTGGTATGGGATGAGGCACATCCTCTGCCGCCTTTCAATTGTTCATGAACACGGGGGATGATGAAGAACTGGACGACGAAGCTAAGGACAAAAATTCTGTAAGCGTCCTGTGCTATTTATCTTAGCAAAGTAATGTGAGAAATTATTAGACTAGTGTGTTAGACTTGTTGTGTTAGAATATTTATGTTTGCATTTTGTGTTAGAATAAGTATGACAAAGCAAGTTGGAGTGAAAAAAACACAGTTATTTTTTTGAATTAGTTGTGGAGAAAATGCGGCTAGGGAATGCACTAGGTGGGATGATGAATACTAGAGGTTACAAGGAAATAGCTAAAAAAATTCAGGAAAAGGACTAACCACAACCATGAACCCAAACAATTCAGAAACAGATGGACACAATGCAAGAAACTATATGAATTCTACAATATGGCCATGAAACAATTAGCTTTAGGTAGAACAAGTAATGGAGCAATTTCAGCATATAAAGAATGTGTTTGATAGGCTTCATAATCTCCTTGTCCAATCTTATGGATTAAAGTCTATGAGGAAAATGACATCACTAGAGTCTTTAGCTATGGTTCTATGGATTTGTGGTGCCCCTCAAAGCATGAGACAAGCAGAAGATTGTTTTGTTAGGTCAACTGAGACATGTAGTAGGAAGTTTGATAAAGTACTGCGTAGTATTTCCAAGCTTGTAGGGGATATCATTAGACTAGTAGACCCTACATTTAGTACTGTGCATCAGAGGTTGAAATCTCCACGGTTCTCTCCATACTTTGATAATTGTATTGGAGCAATAGATCGAACACACATGCCTGTTGTTGTACCAACTGACAAGGTTGTCCAACATACGGGACGACATGGGTACACCAGCCAGAATGTGTTAGCCATATGTGACTTCGACATGAGATTTACTTTTATCATTGCGAGATGGCCTGGGTCGGTTCATGACATGAGAGTCTTCGAAGATGCATTGCACAAGTATGGCGACAAATTTCCATATCCACCTGAAGGTACTTACCTCTTCTATGATACAATCCTTCACATACTACAAATCTTTTGCATGAAAGTAATACGGGTACTATGGATGTGCAGGAAAGTTTTATCTTGTGAACTCTAGGTACCCAAATTGACCAGGTTATCTTTTACCATTTAAGGGTACAAAATATCATCTCCCAGATTTTCGAGCCGGACCACTTCTAAGAGGTAAAAAGGAGCAATTCAATTATGCACATTCATCACTAAGAAATGTCGAGAGATCTTTTGGAGTTTTGAAGAACAAATGGCGTATTTTGCGTGATTTACCGGCTTATCCAATGGCAAAGGAAAGCCAAATAATTATCGCTTGCATGGCAATTCATAATTTCATTAGAGAGAGTGCTATTGCTGATGTTGATTTTGAGAGTGCGGATCATGAAGAAAACTATGCCGCACCTTCGGAAGGATTGTCGTCTCAAGCAAATGAAGGTACTACCCAACACGGAGATGAAGATCAAAGCATGAACCAGTTTGGGATTGGATAGCCGATGGATTGTTCAATAGGCCGTTGGTAGCTCTATTTTTTGTAACAATGAAATTTGTGGACTATTGAACATTTTTTGGTTTGAAAAAAAAATGGCTACCAGCACCCACCGTGGCAAGTCATTTTGTTCTTTGGTGCCAGGAAGAAATAGCGCCAAGCCCCAGGAAGCTGGCACCAAGGAACATGCTGGCGGGTGAACCAGGGAGAAAGGATGGGTAGCATTCATTAAGGGCAAATAGGTCTTTCTTCACCTTATTAAATGATGTTTAGCCTATGAATCTAAACAATTATGACTAAAATTTAGCAACTTTTAGCTACTAAAATTTACCAAAGGTATCCAAACATGCCCTTACTTCACGATCCGGATGTAGACCTGTACCTTCCCCAGTTTTCATTTTTTTTCTTCTGGTTCAATTTTCCAGGCGACCTATTCATGGTCTTGTTGATCCGATTGGTCGAAGCTGCAGGAGCCAACAGGGGCAAATCATGATTGAACCGCAAGAAGTAGACAAGCGGCATGCGTGCAATCGCACCCTTGCAGCAGGAGATAGATGGATTTTTCAAGCGCAGTTAATGCTAGCATGCATGCATGTTTCAGAGAGATAGGCCGTGTTTGGATCCTAGAGCTAAAGTTTAGTCTGTGTCACATCGAATATTCGAAGGCTAATTAGGAGGACTAAATATGAGTTAATTATAAAACTAATTACACATATGAGGCTAAACGACGAGACGAATGTATTAAGCCTAATTAATTCATCATTAGCAAATGGTTACTGTAGCAGCACGTTGTCAAATCATGGATTAATTAGGCTTAATAGATTCGTCTCGCCGTTTAGCCTCCATATGTGCAATGGATTTTTGTAAATAGTCTATGTTTAATACTCATAATTAGTATCTAAACATTCGATGTGATAGGGGCTAAAGTTTAGCCCGAGGATCCAAACATCCCTATAGTTACACTACCAGAAACAAGAGATTTTGTGAGAGTGCAAAACACGTCACGAAATATGATTTTACTCTCACAGAAATAATGTGTGAGGGTACACCATCACGCATCAACTCTCACAACAATGGACACATGGAAATCCCATTTTCATGAGTTCGCCGCCATGGATTATTTTCCTGACGAGAGTCCGTGACGGCCACCCTTATGAAAACAATGTTGCCACCAGGTTTGCATCAGTGTTTTCATGACGGTTTATTGTGGTATTCCGTGAGAGTCACAGTCTTGAAATGAATTTCATGAGAGTTTGGTATTTCATGAGAGTCACCATCATGAAATGGATTTCATGAGAGTTTGGTATTTCGTGAGAGTCACCATCATGAATAAATTTCGTGAGTGTTCAATAACTCACAGGAAATATAGTATTTCATGAGAGCACACCACCAAAAAAATATGTTCAGACCATCACAAAAGTATGTTTTCTTGAGAGTCGAAACCGTCATGAAAATTACCCAATAGCACAAAAGCATGTTTTCCTGAGAGTCGAAACCGTCGTGAAAATTACCCAACAAGAGCATCTCAAATCAAATTCCAAATGCACACATATGGTCCAAATGCCAATCCAACACACATAAAATAAATTCCAATACATGCATATATGCAAATGATTCCAATCACAGTATGTTCCAACTGCATCCAAGTGTAACAAACATTGGCCAACAAGAGTAAGGTGCTGCCATGAAACCAAAGGGGGTAAAACCATCTGTTGCAAAAGCAAGACACATAGTTCTGGGGTCACTAGCAAAGTCTGGAAAGTCTTTGTCAAACTTTTGTTGCGCTTCTTCATCACAAGGGTGCACCATTTTGCCAGAAGTGCATGGCTTGTGAGACCGCAATAGCTTTGCCGTATTCTTATGCAAATATAACCTCTGCAGCCTATCTGTGATGGGAAGGTACCGCAACACTTTTGAAGCATCCCCACATAAGTAGAGACTAAATGTGATACAAATATCAGTCCCAAGAGGCTGATAACACATTTATTCGACAGATAATTCAGTTACCCTACAACTCCCGAGGGAGTGGGCGTGAGAGCCACGCAGCGATAAGAAGTAAATAAACAACAGCGGCTAACCAAGCGACTGCCAAAAGACAGCACTCGGGACTACACGGCAGCAGCAGCATCTTGGAAAGGCCAACACCACAGGCAGCGTTGGGTGCGGACACAACCTCTACTCAAGGTCTTCGGCGATGAAGTCAGTGTCTTCCTCTGTAGCAACGAAGCAAGGGTGAGTACAAACGTACTCAACAAGTCCAACCCCATCCACGGAGGGGGATACAAGCAAGGATATGCACAGGATATAACAAGGATAGGCTAGAGTTTAATTGCAATAAAGCTAGATTTTTCAACACGTGCATAGGCTCATTTTCAAACAATTTTTTTGTAAAGCTTTTCATCAGTAACCGAACAAAGAGTGGGGTTGATCCTACACAAAGGATCCAAGTTTTTATCGCTATCGGACTCCCCGTCCGCCATAGCGCACGGCACGACTGCCGGACTCTTCCAAAATTCTACCCACCCACACACACACACACCATCCATGCCCAAGTGCTAGTTATGTGACCAAGCCGTAACTCGTCCAATGCCGTGGACACGGCTACCCGGATAGGTTTTAACTCTGCAGAGGTTGTACACTTTTCCCACAAGTAGGGTACCGCAGCACGATCACCTTAGTGTCGGTGCGGATCCTAACAAAGCCATTACCCACCTTAGCTAAGACTGGCTAGCCCTCACGGAAGCACCCAAGGGGTTCACGGCTCGCTCACGAGACCGTAACCGGGACCTAAGTCACCAAGATCTTACTCCTTTTCCATGGGCTCCCG
>NC_028457.1:7176721-7265947 GCF_000263155.2 Setaria italica
GGATGTTGTCATATATAGTATGCATTATTGCAGTGGTTTAAAAATGATGCTACCTTGTCTAGACGGTTTATCTTATCAAATTCAATATGGTTTTTTAAATCCATACTTGTTGAACTTGCATACCGTGTTCATTTCTGCTAGGATGTTCTCCGCCGAGCAGCAACGTATGTCAAGAAGGAGGTTCGATTCTATGAGAAAGAGTGGATACAAACATCGTGACCATGTCCCCTTTTCCGTAGCATCTAACCTCTTTCATGACGAAGTGCGGTGCCGCCCAGTTGAGGACATGCTCGCGAGATGATCACCGTCTTCAAGTTCAACAACTTATGCAGTGTTAAGGTAATAATTTTTGTACATAGATGGCTTCTGCTACTGGAGGAAGTGGCGATGGTGGGGGCGATCGTGGTTCCTATTTCGGCAAGGGGAAAATCATAGTTGGCCCTCAGCATAAGCCGAAGAAAAAGAGCACGCTGGAAAAAGCAATGCTTCGTTATTTGCAGCAACGTCATGAAGAAGCTGTTGCCGCGGGTCAGGAACCTCCTTTTGGTGGTCGTTATGCTCCACCCTCAGTCCCGGGTGTTTCACGTCCACTTAGTACTACCGTTTCAGGCGGCACAAATAAACCTAAGGATGAGGTTGGGTCAGCGGAACTTTTGTCTTCACCGTCCAAGGATGCTTAAAGTCCTCCTTGATAATAACCAGTGGATGGCTTATTGTATTGTATCATGTTGTTTGGGACTTTAATTTTAATATGTGTATTTGGATCTTCATGTTGTTGTATTGTACCATGTTGTTTGGATCTTTAATCGATTTTCACGCGTAATCCATTGTTAAGTGTAATCCATTTTCATGCGTAATACGATGCAGATGGACCGGCAATGGATGTATAATGCAGACAGGCGGAGCAAGGCGTTTATTGATGGCTTGCATTATTTTCTCGAAGTGGCCAAAGCGAACAAGCCAGAGAATGGGTTCGTATGTTGTCCATGCTTCCAATGCAATAACAAGAAGGAGTATTCAAAGGATTCTTGGGGGACTATTCACAGCCACTTGTTTAAATACGGTTTCATGCCTAACTATTTGGTTTGGATCAAGCATGGTGAACTAGGGGTCGTAATGGAAGATGACGAGGAGGAGGAGGAAGATGACACCATTCCGGACTGGGTTGCAGGCCAAGCTTTTGCAGGTACTACAATGGGCGAGGCTGATGAAGATGGGTTTGCAGAAAATGGCCCTACTGAGAAGGAAGCAGCAAAGTTGCAGCGCATGATAGAAGATCACCAAAAATTGTTGTACCCAGGTTGCCAGCAGGGCCATAAAAAACTAGGTACGACACTAGAATTTGTGCAATGAAAGGCAAAAAATGGTGTGTCCGATAAGGCATTTCAGGGGATGTTGAACATTGTCAAGAAGATTCTCCCCGAGAATAATGAATTACCGTCCACAACATATGAAGCTAAACAGATTATTTGCCCTCTCAGATTGGATGTTCAGAAGATACACGCATGCCCTAATGACTGTATCCTCTATCGTGGTGATGAATACGAGAAATTGGATGCTTGTCCCGTCTGCGAAACCCTGCAGTATAAGATCAGGTGAGATGATCCTGGTGATGTCGAGGGGCAGTCTCCCAAGAAGAGAGTTCCCGCGAAGGTGATGTGGTATTTCCCTATAATACCACGCTTGAAGCGCTTGTTCAGGAACAAGGCGAATGCTAAGTTGATGCGATGTCACAAAGAAGACCGTAAGGAAGATGAGATGCTGAGACACCCCGCAGATGGGGCACAGTGGAGATCAATTGATAGAACATTCCCAGACTTTGAAAGTGAAGCAAGGAACATAAGGTTTGGTTTAAGCACTGATGGATTCAATCCATTCGGTGAGTTGAGTAGTGGCCATAGTACTTGGCCTGTGACCCTTTGTATGTTCAACCTTCCTCCTTGGCTGTGCATGAAGCGGAAGTTCATTATGATGCCGGCGCTTATACAAGGCCCAAAACAACCCAGCAACGACATTGACGTGTACCTAAGGCCGTTGGTTGATGACCTTTTACAGCTTTGGAAGGAAGAAGGTGTATGTGTGTGGGATGAGGATAGACAAGAGATCTTTAATCTACGAGCATTGTTGTTCGTAACCATCAACAATTGGCCTGCATTGAGTAACACTTTCAGGACAGACAAATAAGGGATATCAGGCATGCACCCACTGTTTAGACGACACCGACAGCATGTACTTGAAGCACTATAAGAAGGCCGTCTATATGGGTCATCGTCGATTTCTCCCTGCTCACCACCAGCTGAGAAAGAGCGGGATGCATTTCAAAGGGGCGCCAGACTATCGTAAAAAACCTGCACACCATAATGGAAAGCGTGTGTTCGAGATGATGAAGGATGTAAATGTAGTCTTTGGAAAGGGACTTGGTAGCCAACCTGTTCCGAACGACGATAACGGACATGCACCCATGTGGAAGAAAAAGTCAATATTTTGGGAGCTACCTTATTGGGAAATCCTAGAGGTTCGCAATGCAATAGACGTGATGCACCTGACGAAAAATCTTTGCGTGAACGTGGTAGGCTTCATGGGTGTTTATGGAACCTCAAAAGATACATTGGAAGCGCGACAGGACTTGAAAGCCATGGGGCAACGAGATGACCTACATCCGGAAAAGAGAGATAATGGATAGCACTACTTACGTCATGTCAGTTACACTCTCAGCAAGGAAGAGAAGGATAGCATGTTTGAATGCTTGAATAGTATGAAGGTCCCGTCTGGGTACTCCTCGAATATAAAGGGAATAATAAATATGAAACAAAAGAAGTTTACAAATCTCAAGGCTCATGACTGCCACATGTTGATGACCCAGTTGCTTCCGATTGCACTGAGGGGTGTTCTACCAGAAAATGTCCGGTTGCCGCTCGTAAAGCTATACGCGTTTCTCAATACGATTCCGCAGAAGGCAATCGATCCATCCAAGCTATCAAAGCTACAGAATGATGTGGTGCAATGTCTTGTCAGTTTTGAGTTGTTATTTCCACCATCCTTCTTCAATATTATGACGCACTTACTGGTTCACCTAGAAAAAGAGATTGGTATTCTCGGACCTGTATACCTGCACAATATGTGGCCTTTCGAGAGGTTCATGGCAGTCCTAAAAAACTATGTTCTTAATCGTGCCCGTCCAGAAGGAAGCATTGCCAAGGGATATGGAACAGAGGAGGTGATCGAGTTTTGTGTTGATTTTATTGATTCAATTGACTCGATTGGGGTTCCAACTTCACGCCACGAGGGGAGGCTCCGAGGAATGGGCACCCTTGGAAGGAAATCAAGTTTGAGCAATGATACTGATTTGTTCGACAAGGCACACTACACTGTTCTACAACAGTCATCCTTTGTGTCTCCGTATATCGAGCAGCACAGGCAGATGGTAGCTTCCAAAAACCCGACCAAATCCGATGCTTGGCTTACCCGTCATCACATGGAAACTTTTCCCACCTGGTTGCGCCAACAACTTATAGGTAACTCTGAGATTCACCCACAGCTTGCCTGGTTAGCCAGGGGACCTGCTAGCACAATCATCAAATTCCAAGGCTATGAGATAAATGGTTACATATTTTACACGAGAGCCCAGGACCAGAAAAGCACGAACCAGAATAGTGGTGTCCGCATAGATGCCATGGATAGAAATAATAGCAAGGAGTCGTATTATGGTTTCATACAGGAGATATGGGAACTCGAATACGGACCGCTGTAGATCCCTCTATTTCTTTGCAATTGGGTGAAGCTAACTGCCATAACCAAAGATCAGTACGGAATGACAATAGTAGATCTGAGCAAGACTGGATACAGTGATGACCCATTCGTACTTGCCAATGATGTGCATCAGGTGTTCTATGTGAAGGACATGTGTAGCAAACCCAAGAGGAATTCAGAAGAGACATGGGAGCCAAAGTACCACATAGTTCTTCTAGGTAAAAGAAAAATCGTGGGAGTCGAGGATAAAACAGACCAATCAGATGATTATGATCAGTTTGATGGCATGCCTCCATTCGCCGTTGAAGTTGATCCAAGCATCCTGCTATCCAAAGAAGAGGCTCCGTACTTACGCCGCGATCATGATCAAGGAACTTTCGTGAAGAAGAAATTTTACAATGTTGTATTGTAATGCGTTAAATGTACATGACCTTTGTGTATTAATTGATACAATTTTTAATTTACCTTATGTATGATTTCATGTGTTCTTAAATTTGTTAGGTGAAGATTTTTAGATAAACATGAACAATGTTAACCACATACAAACATGGATTTTTCTGCGCATTGAAATTATTTAATTGAATAATTTCTTGATCACAGCGATGCAGTAAAATAAATATTTTAGAGGCTAAATGAACTGATATAGAATTAATGATTAATTCATACTTATTGTCAATTTACTCGTTAATTAAATATATTTTTGCATGTACAAAATATGTGAAGGTTTTGTTTTTCATCCTGAAATGCAGTGAAAAGATAAAATAAAATCCATTTCCAAAAAACAGGCGGGAGAAGAAAACTAGGAAAAAAGACCTTTTGTCGCGGGTGCTAACAGCAACCGGGACAAAAGGCCCCCCTTTTATCCCGGTTGCAAACGGCAACCGGGATAAAAGGGTACTTTTCGTCTCCCGCCCGAACGTACTCTTTTATCCCGGTTGCCAACTGCAACCGGGATAAAAGGCCCCCCCTTTTATCCCGGTTGGTGGTGGCACCCGGGATAAAAGGGTACGCTCCCAGCCCCACCTGGCGGACGCACCCTTTTGTCCCAGGTGCCATTACGAACCGGGATAAAAGGGGGGGAGGTTAAAAGGCACTGTACTCCCTTCTATCCCCACGCCAGTTACACTTAGCAAAATTTTCGCCAAGTCCCGCACGTTCTGCTCCGCCGTCGCCACCCGTCCGCCTCCCTCGCCGGCCGCCGCCGCCGTCGTCCCCCATTGCGCCGGCTGTCGTCATGCAGCCGTCGACGGCGCCCAGACATCGTCGTCCTCCATCGCCCCGGCCGGCCCACCTCGATCCTCCTCATCCGTTGCGCCCGGCCCCCACCTCGTCGCCTTCGGCCACCGGCTCCATCCTCGTCGCCGCCTCCATCCTCGTCGCCCCTCGTCGCCGCCTCGTCGCCGTCCCACCTACGCCGTCCCGCCATCCCGCGCACCTTGGTGGCTCTGTCATTGTCGCCTCGGCCGCCGTCCTCGCCGCACCGGCCACCGCCATCCCGCCGCCCGGCTGCCGCCGTCCCGCCACCCCGTCCGCTGCCGTCCCGCCGACCCGGCCCCCTCGTCGCCCCGGCCACCGTCGACGACCGCCGCGCCGGCCGGCACTTGCGCCGGGAGGGCCTTTTTTTTAAGTTAGAAAATTAAGTTATATTTTTATGATAGATTTTTAAGTATGATTGTTAAGTTAGAAAATTAAGTTATATTTTTAAGTTAGGTTTTTTAGTTAGATTGTTAAGTTAGATTTTTAAGTTATATTTTTAAGTTAGATTTTTTTTAAGTTAGATTTTTGTATATGTGTCCCCTCCGCCATCCCGCCGCCGTGACCGCCGCCGTCACAACCTAGTAGGCACCGCCCGTGGTTCCGGGGAACCGTCCCCGCCTCCGCCGTACCGCCGCCCTGACCGCCGCCGTCACAACCTAGGCACCGCCCGTGGTTCCGGGGAACCGTCCCCGCCTCCGCCGTACCGCCACCCTGACCGCCGCCCTGACCGCCGCCGTCACAACCTAGGCACCGCATGTGGTTATTCGTAGAAATTCGTAGAAATATTCCGGACTTTGTAGGATTCATGTTATTTTATGATTTCATTATATACATGTATGATTCCGGACTTTGTAGGACTTTGTAGAAATTTGTAGTAAGACGATTTCTATGACTGTCATGTATGATTCCATGTATGTTTCAATCAATAGTTGAAATGGCAGACGATGAGACCGCAAGGTATATCATGGAGCAGATAATCGCTGGTGATGGTAGTGGCGACAACGTTCCACTATCGTACACGGATGAAGAGGGCACCCAGGCGGACATGTTCCTCAACATGTCCGCCGATGGGAATGAAGAGCAACAGCCGCAGCAACACCTTGCCGTGGCGGAAGGTTCCGGCGAGGTATATATAACGATTCTTGTATTGTTTCACGCCATCGTTACTACTACGTACTAATTAACAAATCTTGAACTGTTAGCCCTCCGGATCGACGCAAGGGCAGAAGACCCGAGGTCGTACAAAGGTGATGGAAGGGAGGCTTGTCATCACGGAAGTGACAGAAGAGGGCAGGCCGGTTGCTCCCGAGAAAGTAGCAAAGAAGTACGTGAGTCAGATCGGGGCAATCGTCCGGGACAACGTGCCTATCAGCATCATAGAATGGAAGGGCAGAAACACTAATCCGTATGCCCTCACGGAGACAGAAAAGAATATGCTGTGGGAAGACGTGAAGAGACATTTCACATTTCCCGAAGGATATAGTGAGAAGGATGTCAAAGCGTGGACGCTTAAGAAGATGGCTACACAATTCCAGACATTCAAGAAGATGCTGGATACCCACTACATTAAGAAGGGCCAAACTCCAGACTTCAACGCGTGGCCAAAGTTGAGGGACCACTGGGATGCATTTGTTGAATATAAGAGGAGTGAAGACGGTGTGAAAAAGATCACGACCAATACAACAAATGCTAGTAAGAAGGGCTACCACCATCATCTGGGGCGAGGTGGGTATGGCTCAGCAATTCCCAAGTGGAGGAAGATGGAACAAGATCTGATCGAACGGGGAATCGTACCTGCAACTATTGAATGACCCGAACGATCAAAAAATTGGTACTACGCTCATGGAGGCTCCCTAAGCCAAGAGGATGGGACGTTGATTTTTAATGACACAATACGTGAGAAGGCCGAACATCTGGTGAAGAACATTGAAGATTCTAAGGCTGGGAGGTTGAAGGTGGACCGAGAAAATGATGAGCTCACATTGGCCCTCGGTAATCCGGAGCACCCAGGACGTTGCCGAGGGTTCGGGGTGGTTCCGTGGAAGTTTGCTTTCCGAGGTGACAGCGCCTTGTACAGAAGCCGGAAGCGAAGAAAGGAACAGATCGAGGAGAGCTGGCGGCAGATGCTAGAATCTAAAGTGCAGGCACAAGAACAAAGAATGATGGAGGAAATCAATCGGCGGGTGGCCCACGCAGTTGCGGAGTTGGCTCAATCTGGAGCATTGCCGACTCCTAACACCGCCAGCCCTTCTCAACGCCTCTTGAGCAGTTGTGCTTCTACAGGGGTCCCCGATACGCAGACGCCCAGGTTACCTGTGGAGGAGCAACGGTTCCCCGTGGATGCCATCACACAACGGACCTCATGTGAGCTGCATGCACCGGTCAGCAACCTCACTATTAAGGTATACTTATACATAATATTTTTGCAATCTTGTCAATTGATCCAGGCCTCGAGATCAGAGTTGAACTTGTTTACTTCTGCTATATGTACAGGTAGCGTACGGGAGTGCATTAGCAACCCTGGCGGGGCAGAGCAGTCATGGCATGGAAATTCCACCAGGCTATGCCAACGTCCGCGTAGAGCAAATAGTTGATAGCCAGTATGAAGGTCTAGAGCTTGACCTCCCGGGAGGCGACGGGGAAAAGACATTGGCAGATGCGCTTCATGGGATCATTCTATGGCGAAAACGCTACATCATTATTCCTGGCACGGAGCCATCTCCTCAGAGCTCAAGACCGCTCCCCGTAGATCCCCAGCAGCGACCTTCTCCTCAAACCTCAAGACCGTCATCTCCTGCTCCAGGACCGTCCCTTCCATCTATATCAAGGTCTCCATCTCCACCACATCCTGGTGCTGGGAGCGATGACGACAATAACAACACCCCTCCCCGATCACCGTCGCCGGCACCAAGAGCGGCCCCCTTGAAGGAACCTGCACCACCACTAAAGAAGTCACGAGCACCGCCTCCCAAGCAAAGACAGAGAAAGAAGAAAACAAAGGAGCCTGAAGTGACTCGTAAGGAACGCTGGGAGGCAATGTCTCATGCGGAACAGTGGGCAGAAATCCAACGAGAGGCCAGTGAGTGGTTCAAGAAACAAGCCGAAGAAAAAAAAGCAAGGGAGATGGAGCCATCGCTAGTAAGTCGGCGAGATTTAAACTTTTTTATCAGGATGGAAGAAGGAGCCAAGAAAAGGATACCACTCTTATCAAACTATGAACGGGCTTTAGTAAAGGCTGGTGAAAAGGATAAAAGGAAAGGAAAGTCATCTTCCAGCGGTCCTGTCCCCGACCTCAGCCATTTATCAAAAAAAGATGCTCAACGGGTAAAAGCAATGCCCTTGGATCAACAAGCAAATGTATTGAAGTTCATGGAAGAAACAGGTCTAGGACTTGATGAATGCATAGGGCAAGTTGAGACGCCAACTGCACCGCCCCCTGAGCCGAGATGGCCTTATGAGCTAGGCAAACCTCTAGTAAAGCCTTCATTGGTACGGAAGCTATCAACAAAGATGTACGCATTCCATCAATGGTACATGATGGCATCCGCCGACTCGAGGGAGATGATCGGCCTAAAGGTAAAACCGATAGATTTTCACGGTGAAGGGGAGAAAGTGCTGTGGCTAGACTTCAAGGATATATACAAAGTGTACCATCATGATGCCCTGGACGTCTCTCTGATCAGCACTTGGGTTCTGTAAGTGTCCGTTTATCTCTACATTTAAATTTTGGCGTGCGTTTCCGTACTAACTTCGTCTTCCATTTTATGTAGGATGCTAATTCAGACATGCCGCCGAGAGGCGTACCTACATGTAGGCTTCATGGATCCATCTGTAGTTAACCAACAACAGATACAATTAGCGCCGGAAAAAACCTTTGCGGAAGTATACAATTTCCTAGACAAACAAACATTCAAGGATTTCATACTACTTCCATACAACTTCAAGTAAGTGTGTGTATACCGTCTACTTTCGATGTCTTTTTCCTTATCTCTACATGTTAGTTAGCTCTAATATGCATGAACATTTTACGCACGCAGCTTCCACTGGATCCTTATTATAATTGAGCCTGAAAGAAGCCACGTCACTGTCTTCGATTCATTGAGGAAAGATCCGGTGGAGTACTAAGAAGTGGAAGACATGCTAGGCTTGTAATAATTCTGGACCTTTATCTCTATGCAAAAGTTTATTTCCTAAATTTTATCCCTGTTACACTATATCATTCATTATTCTAATCCGCAGCGCATGGAAACAATTCATAAGGACACACAAAGGTCCATTCAAAGAAAAACTTACATGGAACACAGACTTCCCGGTACGTATGAAGTCTGCACATTTATTATATTGTATAACACGAATATTTCATAACTTATTTTTTTCCGCACTGAAGTGCTTAAGACAGGAACCCGGGAATAATCTATGTGGCTACTACATCTGTGAGCACATGCACAGTTTTATGGGACCCAAGGGACTGAAGATGACACCGCACAACTTTAAAGTACGTAAAATAAAACTATTACTAGTTAATTATTTTCTAGCTCCTTATATGTATTTGTTCGTGTAACATTCACAAATTTCCAAATTATAGATGTTAAATATTCAACAAGGACTCTTGAAGGAAGAAAGAGTAGCGGCAATATGTGAAGGTCTCATTGGATTCATAATGGACGAGGTGGTAGATCCAAAAGGAGAATTTTATTACGATGGACGACAATTAGACACTCCGATCAGCAACACCACGACGGGAAGATTGTAGACAGATACTTTGATTTATTTGTATATATAATACGCGCTAATTATGATTGATTTGTACTAAGCTAGTTGAATTGTGTATATGAATTGTGTATATATATAGTAATTGTATAATTACAAATCCCATTCGTTTAAATACTAGTTGATTTCGTTCTAAAAAAATCTCAACTACTAAAGGTTAACAAATTAAAAGGGTCACGGTACTACGTACGTGATGCATGCATGAAAAATTCAGGCGCCAGGCAGTGCCATGCAGGCGCCATTTAGTTCCGGTTGGAATCCAGTCGGGACTAAAGGGTAACCCTTTAGTCCCGGTCGCTTCTACCAACCGGGACTAAAGGGCCTATCCCGCGCCTGGCGTGGCAGGCCCTTTAGTCCCGGTTGGTGACACCAACCGGGACTAAAGGGGGACCTTTACTCCCGGTTAAAAGACCCGGGACTAAAGACCCCCCCTTTTGTCCCGGTTGGTTTATCCCGGATGGATTTTCGAGAGATATGCACCATACCAACCGGGACTAAAGGCCAATTCTCTACCAGTGTTAGCACAAAAATTTATTTAACGTTTTTATGATTGATAGAAAAGTGTGGCAGCAGGATAGTCTTACGCAGCACACTAGATAGAGCCAATGAACGATTTATTTAAACAATTCCATGTCTTGTGCCTGTGGTACTGTTATGTGTATCTTGGATATTATTTACGTTTTTCTTGAACATAATAAATTCATTTCCTTATTTCACAAGTGCCCTCCAGGCTTGGTTATAGATTTTCTATAAATGCTTTCTGATGGAAGACTTCCAATGAATTTTCAATGAATAGATTGAGTAGGTTTGCGACTAAATTTTTCTTGAATTATGTAGTTTCATTTGCATAGCTTCATTGAAGATTTTCTATAAATTTCCTATGACAAGAAAATTCTATTACAAACTGGGAAGATCTAGAAAGGCTGTTTCAGAAGCATTACTATGTAGAAGACTAAGAGATGAAGGTGACAGATCTTATAATGATGAAGCAAAGGAATGCGGAACCAGTAGCTGCATTTGTCCAGAGGTTCAGAGAAGTGCGTAACAAGTGTTATAACATGTACTTGACTGATGGACAGCTGGTTGAATTGCCTTACCAAGGACTGATGGATACCATCAAAGAAAAGTCTGCCCCTCAGGACTTTGCAAGCTTAGCACATCTGATGCAAAAGGTCTCGGTTCATGAGAGCCGATTCCAGACACGCGTAGGAGCAAATATGGGGTGTCCAACTTTAATGCATTTTTATTGATTTGATGAGGATTCCGATGCAGAGGGGGAGAATCACATCACCCCAAGAAGTTTTATTCAGTTAACAGAGAGTATTCTTCTGGTAGCAAAAGGAATTTTGAACAAAACCACAGATCTAGATGCACAAATGCAAAGCTAATCTACAACGGATAAGATAGAAATACTGACCCTGTCCTTGTGACACCCATAAGATCTAGGTTTAATGAAAGCTTTCCAGTCCCCTTCCTTGTAGTTTTTAAGCAACTTCAGCGATGGGGAACCTCAACTTCTTGTCTTCCATCGCGCACAGACTATTCTTTGACTGGAACAGACTGGTATCTTAAGCGAGCAAGCATATTCTTGTCAAAGGGGATAGGTTTTTTTCCTCCATAGGGAACGAGAACCATTCTCAGAGGAACCGCTTCTAGTGGATCCAGATCCGTACCCTTCATCTGTGGATCTGGAATATTCACCAGGTTTTGGAGAGCTGGAATGGTCTATTCCTCCTCGGCTTTGCTCACTGCAGGAGGCGGGGATCCAGATAAGGTCATCTCAGCGTCACTCAACGAATCTTGGTTTTCTACTAAGGATGAATCCGTGGCCTATTCTTTGTTCTTCTTTATATAATATATAAAGTGGAGCAGGGGTGGCTTGTGAATATTATATAGTCCAAAAATAGTAGCTCGATGGTTATAAGATGTATTGTAAAGATATAATAGTCCAAAATAAAAGCTGGACAATTTTCCTAGGTGACCTGTAAAGATATACTAGTCCAAAATAAAAGCATGCCTATTTTCCTAGGTGACCTGTAAAGATATACTAGTCCAAAATAAAAGCTTGCTACTTTTCATATGTGAAACTGAAGCATACAACATATAGTAACCGAAAATATGGATAGCATCCAGCTACTCCCTTCGTCCTTAGATATATATGGTATTCTGGCTATGTACCTGGACAAGTTCTTGTCCAGGGAGGTAGCTGGAATATCTTTAAGAGGGAAATGACATATTTAATGCCGTGTGAGAAGCAAACACCATTTGCTAGTTTTTTATTTTTGTATTCTAATTATGAGCCAGCTGGTTTCCTTTGGTTGAGGACCTTTCTGGATCCACCTAAATTTTAGAACCCAGTTTTTGTATTCCAGCTTGTGATACAAACACCTCAGATTATAATGCAGCTTTTACAATCCACCAACTCTAAGAATTCCTGAAGCTACCTCACCACTTTGGCTTTCTTTTACAAACTTTCGTCGCTTTGTCCAGAGACTAGGGAGGGACAGTGATCTGGATGCATTTCCCACGGCCCGTTGCTTTATTTGTAGACTAAGCAGCCCTTAATTTTTATGGGCCGCCTTAGCACAAAAATTTATTTAACGTTTTTATGGTTGACAGAAAAGTGTGGCAGCAGGATAGTCTTACGTAGCACACTAGATAGAGCCAATGAACGATTTATTCAAACAATTCCATGTCTTGTGCCTGTGGTACTGTTATGTGTATCTTGGACATTATTTACGTTTTTCTTGAACATAATAAATTCATTTCCTTATTTCACAAGTGCCCTCCAGGCTTGGTTATAGATTTTATATAAACGCTTTCTGATGGAAGACTTCCAATGATTTTTCAATGAATAGATTGAGTAGGTTTGCGACTAAATTTTTCTTGAATATTTGCGTAGCTTCATTGAAGATTTTCTATAAATTTTCTATGACAAGAAAATTCTATTAAAAACTGGGAAGATCTAGAAAGGCTGTTTCACAAGCATTACTATGTAGAAGACTAAGAGATGAAGGTGACAGATCTTATAATGATGAAGCAAAGGAATGCGGAACCAGTAGCTGCATTTGTCCAGAGGTTCAGAGAAGTGCGTAACAAGTGTTATAACATGTACTTGACTGATGGACAGCTGGTTGAATTGCCTTACCAAGGACTGATGGATACCATCAAAGAAAAGTCTGCCCCTCTGGACTTTGCATGCTTAGCACATCTGGTGCAAAAGGTCTCGGTTCATGAGAGCCGATTCCAGAACACACGTAGGAGCAAATATGGGGTGTCCAACTTTAATGCATTTTTATTGATCTGATGAGGATTCCGATGCAGAGGGGGAGATTAGTGTAGCAGAGTGGGTCAAGAGCAAGAAGCCAGTCTTGTGTCCATGGATCAAAACCAATACGAAGACGTATGACTTTGATATTACCAAGGCTGATAAGATATTTGACTTGTTGCTGCAAGAAGGACACATCAAATTGCCTCCAGGTCATAAGATTCCATTGGCTGACGAGCTTAAGAAGAGTAAGTATTGCAAGCTGCACAACACTATCACACACCACACCAATGATTGCAAGGTGTTTCGTCAACAGATTCAGACTGACATAGAACAAGGAAGGTTAAAGGTTGACAACAACAAGAAACCGATGAAGGTTGAGAACCACCCTTTCCCAGCAGTCAACATAGTAGAAGCTGCCCTAATTGATAGAAAAGAAGAAACCAGGCTCCGGTTGGCACTTCTCACAAGCCAGAGAGCTAGGGAATCTAGAGTAGTCGCCCCGTAGGTGCAGATATCGGGTGCAGACTTCAAAAAGAAAGTGAGCTGATCTCAAAAAGGAGACGAAGCCGAGGCCAGTCGATCTGTTAGGAATCCTAAAGTAACTTCCAAGATGCTAATCATCAAATACTAGCGCAGATGGGAGGTTCGAGAAGCTAGGGCAGATGATGAACGGAGCAAGTTTGAGTCACTTTGGAACTGTCCTTTCTTCTAATACTGCTGGAATGATAAGTTGAGGTTACCATCAGCTGTTGATTGCCTAGAGTGCAGTTCACAATATCAAGGCTATCGTGAATCCAAGAGACAATGCCGATCGGTGCATGAACGATTGGAGTATCAGTCCTCTAGGCACCGTCGTGCAGTTGAGGGATCCAATGAAGAAAAAGAAGTCCAGTCTATGCATGAGACATTGAGCTACCCGCCAAGGTGCAAATCTATTGTCACCAATGAGTCCAAGGAGGAACGTATTGAACGACAAGAGAAGCTGATTCCTGGAGAGGGTTGATGTCCAGAAGGTTTAACCAAGACTCACAGAAGGAGGATTCAATGCCTGCATTACAAGGAACAAAATCAGAAGTAGCGCGTCAAGCAAGTGGATAAAGTCAAAGAGGTACCGACTGAAATTAATATGGTCTTTATTTTGCCTGCTGAGTTTGGAATATATCACAACGATGAAGAAGAGGTTGCCCAATTGGCTTTACAAGCCCAGCAAGCTATATTTGAGAAACCAGAGGGATGAGAGACACCGTCACCTCAAGCCTTTGTAGCTGAAAGGTCATGTTGATGGTTGGACAATGACAAAGCTAGTGGTTGATGGTGGTGCTGCTTTGAATATAATGACATATGCTACCTATCAAAAGCTTGGGAAGACTCGAGAAGATTTGATCAAGACTAATATGGTCCTGAAAGATTTTGAATGGAAGAGGTTAGATGCTAAAGGGATTCTGAATGCCGAATTCACTATTGGTAGCAAAATCCTACTTACTACCTTTTTCATCATTGATGACAAAGGTTCATACAATATTCTTCTGGGTCAAGATTGGATTCATGAAAATTGTTGTATTCCATCCATGATGCATCAGCTGCTAATTCAATGGGATGGAGATATGGTGAAAATCATGCAAGTCGATTAAACTTCTATCAATGCTGCAGCTGATTCCTTTTTGGGAGTCAGACAAAGTGCACTGCATGTCTTGGAAAGTGTGGGATGAGGATGTCATCTTTTGTAATCCTTCATGGTTCACTTCTAACACCTCTTTATATTGGATGTAGCCTGTTTTGTCTTCAAGTGCCAATGCTCCGAAGGATTTTTATTTTGTTCTAAGCTTCTGAATTTAATCATGTACGCTTGATGAAAGCATTTCCTAAGCTCCTCTTCATTGTGGTCATCCTCATCTCCTCCGTTTTGTTCTCATCACCTTGCTGTTGCCTCTTCTTCATGGATTTTTCTATACGTCTAGAATAGAAAATATATAGAAATATAGATCTATTAAAAGTTTTATGAAATTTCCTTTCCAACGAGTGGTCATTCATCTAAAACGGAGTTTAAATGAGAGAGTTATGCTCGTTTTATTTTAGCGTTGCGGCTGTCCAAAATGATTTAAGGACTCACGACATTCGATGATTTGGCCATAACCGCTTGTAGGAATCTCCAATTGCCTGGATTCTTGATTTGTTGCAATATTGACTTCATGGGGCTTGTGAATATCTAAATATATTATGTTATTTTCTTCTAAGGTCGAGCAAAAATCTTGATGGCAACGGTAGCTTCTTGTGAATTGATCTAGAGATGTTGATGATCTTAATCTTGTGGTCTTTGGGGCATTATGTCGCACATCCTTTGGCTTCAAGGTCATCACCATTGCTGCACCAGTGAGTAGTATGGTGGCAATGACAAGTGTTCTCCATAATTCTTGCTTTAGTCAAGGTGCCGGGATCAGAGGAGGCTCCTGCGCTTTATGTCGATGATCTGAACAATTTTCTTCCTTGATTGCATCACTCAATTAGAAGCTTCTTGAGCATCGCACTGGAGAAAATTGGTAGTGTCATGGTGCTTCTAATCTTGTTGCCTCCAGTCTTGATCAACTTCAAGTCATCGTCTTTTATGCAGAGAGGCCCTCTAATCATCCCTCTACATCATCACCACTTTCTTCATCATTCACTACTGCCTCTTCTTCATTGAATTCCTGTATGTAAATTTTAGAACATGTACCAAAATTGTAATCTAATCCATTACAAAGTGCATCAAGTTCCCTTTCCAACAAGTGCTCATTCACCCAAAATGGATTCCAGATGAAAGAGTTATGCCCGTTTTACTTCGGCACTACCTTCTCTCCGGAGCTGATTCCAGAACGCGCAACGTTGAAATATTATATCATAACTCCTTATACGGATCTCCAAAATTAGCAATTCTTAATGCGTTGGAAAGAAGACTTGATGGAGCTTCTGACTATTCAATTTTCCTTTATTATACATCTCTTTTCATGGGTATAAAATTCATCACAAGGACAATGTTTGAGATGATGATGAACCAACTTGCAATTCTTTGGGCTTGATCCAACACCTATTACTTGAACAAATGAATCTTCAAGAAAGTTTAGTATTAAAAAAATTAATTGACACAGCGACATACCTTGTTTATCATCATTTGTATTGTCTTCATTGGTGTGAACTCGATAGCAGATGCTAGGCCACCAACAAAGTTCGCACCTACTACTAAAGAGTCGAGCTTGATGTTGCTATCATCTTATCAGGGTGAATCTAGACTTGATGAAAGTCCATATTCAATCATCTGGAGTCTAGCTTTTTACCTGCTATTAAGGATGTGAACAAGGAAAACAGGATATATGCAATGGAAAAATTAGGGTTAGATCGAAAAATTAGATAGATCGCCCCAGGGTTCGAGATGCCGATCCCTAGCAACGGCGTTAGTAAAACTTGTTGATGGTAGTTAGCACGCCATTTTGTGAACCGCAAGCGCATGGATCATCATAGCTTTTCTCTAAGAGTATTCCATACAAGGTTTATCAATCCGTGGATCGGCAGTGAACTGACTAAGGTTCTCTATCTAGCTAAACAGATCTAATCCTATCATGAAGCATGAATTACACATAAATGTAAGCC
The DNA here is from genome assembly GCF_000263155.2 of Setaria italica. NCBI lineage: Eukaryota > Viridiplantae > Streptophyta > Magnoliopsida > Poales > Poaceae > Setaria > Setaria italica. The sequence goes on from NC_028457.1 coordinate 7,193,391, forward strand.
AATCATGAGATAAGAATTATAGATAGGGTAAATAGATCACTTCCATGTATATGTGAGGTAACACAACCAAGGGTAGCATGAGCCTATCATCTTCTTGTTGTAGCTCCAGCCAAAGTGCTAATCAATCTCTCAGAAAGGCGGCTCGCAAGCGGCCTACATTCTTATGATTGCCCTTGCGAGGTGCATGCCTGGTTTCCCAAAGCTTTACCTCAACAACTCCCACAATACTTGCCATTGATCCTACTCAACATTACACAATCGTTCGGCCTTTTCCTCCCACATGCTATCACCACACAAGAGTAATCACACCGACTTCCTACGCACTACTAAGATGTATTCGCAAGATATAGACTAATCACCATGATTACATCTATTCCTACTAAGAACATATGCTAGCTAGTCATATGAGAATAAGCATGCATCATAGTAGATGAAAGTAAAGACAAGATCAGATTGATATCACCATCATGTGTACATAGGCCTTGATGATCACAAGGCTCAGCTCCGGAACTCCACCATGGCATCGCCACGCAGGGACGACCATGGCGGCTAGGGTCTAGCCTACGCCATCTCCTAGACAACCTCGAGGACTTGCAGCGACCCTTAGCTCCCTCTGGTGTGTCCCTCTATTCGTCAAGTTCTAGTTTATTCCTCCCTAGGCTCGATGAATTTTCAGGGTATGTATAGTCTGGAGAGCCCATGGGTTAAATTGGAAGGCGAATGGGCAAAGGAAAGGGGTAGGCCAATCAGCCTGGAGGGCTCCAGTCTAGGCCGATCAGCCTGGCCCTTCCTTTTACCCCCGCGCGTCCAGCTTCGTCGCCAAGTCTTCTTCAATGTTCTGGAACCTTATTTTTGTATGCATGTGGGCCTAGCACGTCAGTAGCTTCGGGATGAGATTGATCCTCAATAACTTTCCAAATCTTCGCTTGATCTTCTTTGATTCTTCCTTGATCCCGAAGCGATCCTGGCCATATCTTCACAAACTTAGCCCTTAAGTCATCTTGGAGGATTGCTCGCCAAAAATGAGCTTTGGTGGAGGCCAGAAGACCTTAGGCCGATCAACCTGGGCTCTTTTTGTGCATCCTGGTCTTCATCTTTCTCTGGTCCACTGCTCGTTCAAGTTGTTATCCAAAAAAAATGCATATTTAGCCCAATTTCCTGCAAAACACAGTATATATCCTCCAAAATGTCTTGCATATGCAAAAACAAGGTTATTTTAGGTGCCAAGTGGCGGGTCAGTATAAGATTATGCATGAAAATACTAGTTAAAGAGCACTAAAAGTGTGTCAATAACGAGCATCAACACTCAACAGGGACTAGGTGCAGAAACTTAATACGCTAACTACTCAGGGAAGATATGTGCCCTTCACGTGATTGAGCTCGCCATAGAGTCTTTCCCTGCAAGTGAATCTAAGAACAAAAGTGAGAACATGAAGAACCCAATCCTCGCCATAGAGTCTTTCCCTGCAAGTCACTCTAAGAACACCAGTGAGAACATGAAGAACCCAATCTAAAATTGCAAATGTGTATGAAGCAAAAGTGGATAAAAGAGGTTCAAAATCTTGTCATGAAAAAGGACTAATCGCCACTGTTGCAATGAAGAAAGTATATTTCTTGATGGAAAACTAGATCTAAGCAAAATCAAAACCATAATGTGGCAGTGGCTCATGAATATATGAGGGTTAGGTCATCCAAGACGCCACCTAGACGTGGCCCTATGGGACTCCAAAGTGATACATGAGCCAATGGCCCAAAAGACGGTGGCACAACACTCTAATAGATTTTGGAGGCCCACTTTTTCAGCACTCCGAGGGAATTTGGACTTGAGACAAGTGCCATTGGAAAACTTATCTCCTTAGTTTTCCGTGCATATATGGAATGCCAAAAATATAGCCTATATGTGACCGGGGTGGTGAATTTATTGCGGGCTGCTCCTGTACTTGGAGGTGGACTTTTACTTGATTTGCTTTTGGCGTCCACCTTGGCATCTCGAACTGGATAAACTTCATGCCACTTTCTGGTCTTGAATGCCAAAGCAGCTTTTTAACTATTGGCTGTGACAAGTTAGCAACTAATTTGGAGTTCCCATCAAAGTGATTTACATTTAAAGTGGATTTTAGCATTAGATATCTCACCCAAACCTAATAAAACTACAGTCTTAAACCCTCCATGGACCAGGATATAGTTTATCCGGATGCACTGCCACAGGTACGATTTGGATAATGTAACGAATATAAGGCATTTAGCATAAATCTAGGCCAGTATTAATTATAGTTAAATTATTTTAGCCTGAGATTCTTGTGTGGATCTAATAGTATCCAGTCTCCGAGTAATCCAACTTGTGATAAAAACAGCCCAGATTGTGGTCTAGTTTTTACAATCCACTAACCACAGTTATCACACAAGCTACCTCTCTCTAGCTTCTTCTTCGTAATTTGGTCAGTTCCGATATAGCTCATTAGCATTTAATGAATCCAAGCAATATAGCAAAAATATAAGTCATGATGCATTTTTGTGGACATTATTTTATCCTAAGCCGTGAATAAAGCAGCCTGTCATGTTCTTTATCCTTGTGAATTAACGGAGGGATAAGTGATAATTGACATGAAAAAATCAAGGTCCTTCGTAGTACTATACACAATCAATGATATGACGCATGGACCGTATACATCTCTCTCGTGTGACTACAAGGTTACAGACTTACAGACAAAATGGAAGAAATGACCATGCATTTGAGTTGACTGTCATGCCCCGATGCTCTACTTCCGGTATCTATATTTTTTGGCACGAAGAAGACAACACTGATCATCCACTGAAACTAGCTTGATTTGAGACTCCATGTACCCATGTTGGCAAAAAGTCTACTACTAGGATGAAATAGGCAAGCTAAAGATAAACATTTGCGTCGTGCCCCATGATGACAGACAATAATCCAATACTGGAGGAAATAGGGAAGAAATAATCATATGAAATCAAATACTAACGAGGTTGCAATTTATATATGATAAATACTAGGTCCATCAGATAAAACATCAGGCAAAAAGCAAATTAACCTTGGGCAGCAGCCAAAGCCTATATCTAATTTTAGGTTGAAGCGAGCTAGCCATCTATATAATATAATTTGACCGGTGAGAATTTTGCAGATTCCACAAAACAAACCTTACTTAAATGACATAACATCGACGAAATACAACAAACTAGCAATGCATTATTACATCCAGATTAAGGGTACCAAACTAGCAAACATATTGTTCTCTATAAAAACACATCATATGGTTTGATGCACTTTATGGGCTTGTTCTTCCAGAAGTCATGGCAATGTACACAGCTTACAGCACAGTACATGACTATATGCTTTTATTTCCCACCAGAAACTTGACATCATTCAGAACCTACAGAAAACAATGAGGCATAGTGTGCTTGATTGAATGACTTGGGCCAACTGGAACATTTTCTGTGGCATAATTGGTAGCCTTTCTTCCTCTAGTTGATTTAGTTGAATCTGTGCACCAAATATGTTATGTTAACCATACTGGACATAAATGTTCTTTTGTTAGATTGGTTAAGAGAGTAAACAGTTCCTGGTATTCCAGCTATGCTAGTAAAATTAACACTAGTTGCATGATTAAATCATTCAAGATAAACTAAAGTTTCGACGCTACATTGCAAAATATAATAGCTGCATGGAGGTAAACATTGTCGCTCAAGTAAAGCATATTTGATGTGTATATATAGTTGAATGGCACATACCATTTGTGCCATGACCATCCGGACCAGCTATCTTCTGCATAATCCATACACATGAATGAATAAAGATATATATTTATGGAAATAAATACATAACACTACCATATAGGTTTCACTGATGCACAGTTACATTTTTTTTGAGTTCCCTAAAGCGCTTCGCGTTAAATAAAACAGAGGATATTTACAAAGTGTATGGAATAATTACAGCAGAGAGGGGGATGAATTAAATTAAGTTATTGTAACTAGCCATTGTACAATTGGAGGTCTAAACTCCTCTCTAACTCTGTGAAGTTTGCACAGTTACATTAAAAGTTTTATAATGTAGAAACTTTCTAAATATATCTGGTTCTGAGTATTTACATGGTGGTGGACTCCTTTATTTTCATGCAATAATTTCTGTAAAGGGGTTACTATACCTTCTTCTGAAATTTTCTATCTTCGAACATGCCTGTTATCGGCCCGTTTGTTTTAAGGAACTCTTCCACTCCAACTTTGGAACGGAATTTCTTTTGGTACACCCTATGTTTCTAGGTCTACATATAAGCAATTTACATGGATTTAATATCATGCTTTTACATGAGTAATAATAATGTGACTAAAATATATGCTTTACTTCATATGATTACATGGACTGTCCTTGAACATTAGAAATCAAGTCTTCAATATTTATCAAGTTCTAATGTTGAATATAGGTATAACATGTAGCAAAAGGCATTTTTGAACAAAACCACAGATCTAGATGCACAGATGCAAGGCTAATCAAATATGGAGAAGGTATAACATGTTAAATAGAAGTACTAACCCAGTCCTTGTGCCCATCAACTCTTGTGTGGAGGAAAGCTGTCCAATCCTCTTCCTTGTAAGATTCAAGCGACTTCAGCGATTGAGGAAAAGAACAAATTGATTGTTCTTTGACAGGAACAAATTCATCTCTCAAATGACCAAACTTATTCTTATCAAAGGGGATAGGTTCTTTTCCTCCATAGGGACCCGGGAACCACTCTCAAAGGAACCGCATCTAGTGGCTCTGGACCCTTCAACTTTGGATCTAGGTTTGGCAGAGCAGACATGATCTCTTCATCCTCCGCATGGATCACTGCAGGAGGCAGGGATTGAGTCATCTCAGAGTCACACCACTCTACGAATGATGAATCCATGACCTAGCAGAGGTGTTAGACTTCATGCGTAGCAACCAAATGAGAAAGTGCCTTAAGCTGTTTGTCTTTCTTCCTATAAAGTGGACAAGGGGTGGCTTGTGAATATTATATAGACCAAAGTAAAAGCTTGATTGATTTCCAAAGTGAACTTTAAAGATATATTAGTCCAAAATAAAAGTTTGCTTATTTTCCTAGGTGACCTGTAAATAAATACTAGTCCAAAATAAAAGCATGCAACTTTTCCTTGGTGGAACTAAAGCTATACAACATAACGGACACTAGGGATAGCATCCAGCTACTCCCTTCGGCCTGAGATATGTATTTTGGCTATGTACGTGGATGACTGTATGTCTAGGTAGATAGCCAGATTCCTTTTATTTAAGGATATATAGGGAATATGCCATATTTAGGCCCCATTTGGCTGGCTGAATCAGTTCCGATTCTTCTTTGCATCACTAGAAACGCTGCCAAACAGTCACAAAAAGGATCGATTCCAGCTAGAAACGTTTCTAGTGTTTCTGTTTTTTCTACTATGGATCAGAATCAACACCCAGGTAGTTTCTCGTGATTCCATATCTTATTGTCCTACCTCACATCTAATCTATAAATATTTCTATTGGTCTTTTTTAAACGCAACAAGTTAAAATGGGTCGCATTTTAAACGTTCTTCACTCACAAAAAAATCAATAATTTTTAGATATATCAATTTCTATAATTTTTTCATGTAAATATATTGTTTTTAACTGCCTTTCAAGAATCCAAATCTAGTCAGCTAGCCAAATGATTCTATAAAAGTGATTCTGATTCATATGAGAAATATTTTCAAAGAGCATCTGGATCCGAAATGTTTCTACGAGAATCAAGATCCCTACCAAACGCGCCCTTAATGCATGCCATGGAAAACACCATTTGCCAGTTGTTTCCTAGTTTTGTTCTAAGTATGAGCCATCTGTTTTCCTCGAGCTGAGGGCCTGTTTGGATTAACCCAAGTTGTTGAACCCAATTTTTATATTCCAGCTTGTGATACAAACAACTCAGATTATGATCCAGCTTTTATGATCCACTAACTCTAAGGGCCTCTTCAATGGGTGCATCCAAGTTCTGGTTCCATAGATTTAATACTCCTATAGATGCAGGTCCTTCACACTGTTGCCTTGAATCCACGAAGCAGCAGATCCCTTCCATAGACCCGGCTCCCATTGAATTTAAAAAGTACTATTTTGACAGAACTATAGCGCAAAGCTGTACGAACTCAACCGCTACCATCGAGCAGAGCCTCCTCCTCCTAGTTCCCAACATCCTGCATACAATGAGAGAAGAACAACACAATTCAGATTGATTCATCAGAGAGAAATTTCACTTTTTTGAGTGCCTCTGTCCCCAAAATCAGAGAGAAGAAAACTCTAACTTTCAGCGCATGCAAAAATTTTGCACCCAACAAATTCAACCATTAAAATTGACCCATACTCAACTACAAAGAGCATCCAGGAACAGGAACGCTATATGTATCCGAATTAGCTAACAATTTATTAGTGTATTGAGCCTACAAGAGCACAAGAATAAACAATTTTGGCAGAGATAAAAATAGGCTCCGCATGTTTGAATCACACCAGAATACTGCTTGCTTGATCTAAAAAGATACTCCCATCATGATGCCCGCTATTTTGTCTCCCTTGTGCTGCCGGCGGAGCACATGCAGGTGAAGGTCAACCACACTGTGGTGAACGGGTGCGCCTTAACCACCACTACAAAGTCCCCCTCCCTCATGGGGCTACAACTTGTCTACCCGTTCGTTGTTGAGTCGGTGATGGCCATCTGCGACTCTCATCACGAGCCCTGGTGGCCATGGTAGGTAGGGAGGAGAGGGCTACGATTAGGTGGTTGCGACCATCGTGGATGTGGGATCGAGCAGGATCGACAAGAGGGCAATGGCCGAGCGGATCCCAGGTTTGTGGATGCGGTGCTGGTGGAGAAGCAGGCGGTGTGCTCGGAATCTGGAGAGGGCAGCGCCCACATAAGCGAAAGAGGACCTGGATAAATAGCATGAAGGAAATGACCTGACGGGGAGTGCTATTTTTTTTGTACTTGTGCGGATCGCATACATGAATCCAGGCCCGGTTCCTACACATTGTGACCAACTTAACAGCTGATATCCAGGATCTCAGCTCATTAATGGGTCCTACCGAAGATGCTGGGTCGGATCACTGGAGGTTGCCTACGAATTCCACAAGCTACCTCAACCATGCAGATCCTACATCCAATTAATGGCCGTATTTTAGATTTGAATTCGAGCTACTATTTTGTATTTAAATTCAAGAACATCTGAATTTGTATTTGTATTTGAGTAAAAATATGGTAAAAGGTGATATATGAATGCGATTCCATGAGAATCAGATCTGATTCCATCCGTAGATATACCGTAGTGATATGGATAAACATCTGTGCTAGCTGTAGTTTAAAGCCAATTTGCATAGTTGGTTATACGTGTTGGCACTCAATTGAAGCCATTAGAGATAACAATTATCTGTTAGGGCTGTAGTTTGAAGTCGATTCCCATAGTTAGTTATATGTGTTGGCACTAAACTGTAGTCACTTTTATCTCCAAGTCACAACCGAATTTATACAACTCCAAGTCATGAATAAATTTACTTATTACGACACCAACACATGGGATATTAATGACTCGTATAAACACTAAGGTTACTCTAAATCTCCAAATAAATAAGGATCAGGACACTGAGATTATTACAAATCTCGATGAGCATGTAATCTGACGCAGTGGGGTCCTGTCGGTTAGGAGTAGTGTTGTTACACGGTTCTATACGAACCAACTATGAACGACAATTCTCCCGCCATTGCGTCACTGTATGATTGATTTTTAAAGATCCAGACCAACCATGCATCTTCTATCAAATGGGACAAAGCAAGTTGACTAATCCTGAAGCTCTCACATGCATGTACGCATGGTTAAAGACTTTGGTTTCTGAGCTGAACTGGGATGGAGCATGCTCTGTTTAAACTAACGTGACACCAGGGCTGCTATACTCGCTGCCAGGGATTGAGTCCGCCACTGGGCCATGACAGGATTACTGACAAACCGTTAAACTTCTTAGTTGCATGCCAAGGTTGTCATGCTCATCGCACTGAGAATTACTCTGGCCCTCTTCTGGCATCTTGTCCGAGCAGAGTGTACAACTAAGAGAGCCGGCGCTGCCGTGCCTAACATGCTACCAGCACAGGAGAACACACATATGCTTGCGGCCAGGCCATCGTCAAGAGTACACGCTGACAACGTCAAGAATAATGCGGAATAACTATAGATGAGTTCAAATACAAATGAGGTTGAAATATATATATATATATATATATATATATGTTATGAATCAAAACCACTGCTAGTAACTTCATCAGACATGTGATGAACATGCGAGATGCCTTAGATCTTGCATCAGGCAGAGCATATATCTAATTTGAGCTGGTTGAAGCAAATCGTCAAAATAATATAACATAATATAAGCAGTGAGAATTCTGCAGATCCCACAATCAAATAATACTTAAACGACATATAGTATATAATTTCCACGAAATAACAGTAAGTAGCAATGCATCATTACAACCAGTTTAAGGATACCAAAGTAGCAAACATGTTTCCACCATAAGAAGCCCCTATTGTTTGATGCGCATTATAGGTTTGCTCTTACTGAAGTCATGGCAATATACACAGCTTATAGCACAGTACATGGCCATATACTTTTATTTCTGTCCAGATAGATAGTTGGCATAATTCAGAACCTACAGAAAATCATGAGGCAGATCTGGCTTGATTGAATGACTTGGGGCAACTGAAACATTTTCTGTGGCATATTTGGCAGCCTTTCTTCCTCTAGTAGATTTATTAGTTGTACCTGTATACAAAATATGTTATGTAAACCATAATGGACATAAATCTTCATTTGAAAGATTGTCAACAGAATAAACAGTTCCCAATTTTTCATTTTTGCTAGTGAAATAAACACTAGTTGCATGATTAAATCTTTCAATACAATGTACAATTTCCAAGCTACATTGTAAAATACAATAGACGCATAGGTTTATCATCTCAAGGAAAGCATATATTTAATATGTGTATATAGTTGAAGGGCACATACCAGCAGGACCATCACCATCCGGACCTACTACCTTCTGCATAATCCAAAAATATGAATGAATCTAGTGATATATTTATTAAAATAAAAACATAAAACTACTATAAAGGTTTTACTGATGCATTGTCACACTAAAAGATTTATAATGCTCAAATTTCATAAGTATATCTTTTTGTGAGTATAAATACTATGGATGACACATTTATTTCATACTATATGTTTGTGTAAAGGGGGTGACTACTTTCTTTTGAAGTTTTCTCCCTCCGAATATGCTTGTTGCTGGTCCATTTGTTTCCAGGAATTCTTCCACTTCAAGTTTGGAACGGAAGTCCCTGCAGTACAGCCTATGTTCTTAGGTCTACATACAAGCAATTTACTTGGAGTTAATACCATTCTTTTAGATAAATAATAATTTGAGAAAAATATATGATAAACAATTTACTAGGGCTGTCCATCTTCAGCCTTGAGACATGCACTCTTCAAAATTTATCTTTCAAACAACAATTTGTAATGTTTTATCCACGGACAGCAGAATAAATCCATAATATCTTGAGAAACTTGTAATCATGAAAATAGACTCGTGCCAATTTTAAGAAACATTGATGCAAAACAAATCAAGGATTTTCAAACAGATGGTGGTCCATCTTGGTCATGTAAGAATAATAAAATCAGCTCTTTATAAGATATGATATAGACTGGTTTAGGGATTTTTCCTCACACAATGCACCATCCCTGGAATGAATTGTTCTCAATATTAGTGTACATTGTCGAATGCAAAGAATACAAAAATGTAATATATCGTGACTGTTTCCTGCAATTGAACTCATACGATTTGAAAACACGTTGACAGAAAATACAAATTGAAACATTTTCAACCTGCAATGGATATTTATTTTCAAGAATAAAACCAGAAGGATGTAATTCATTGTATGTTCTTTTCCGATAATGTGCTCAGTATTTCATTGAATATCCCAACATTTTATGAAATCCTATTATAAGGTTATCATGTGGATCAGTGAGCTGGTCATCAGAATAACTGGCGGCAATAATTTGATTCTCTACAGCATTTGATGCACTTCCTCTAAGTTAGATTTTGGAAGGGCGTCGGATCAAACTAATGTAGTGTTGGGCTGATGTGGTAGTCCTTCAGCGGCTCTCTCTCTCTTTGCGGCCCCTCCCCCTCCCCCCCCCCTCCCCCAGGCACACCATGGATAAAATGTATGTGGAGCTTGTGCCTAGGGCAGGAAAATAGATGTGGCAGTACCCAATCAATTAGGACAATTATGAATTAAAATTGAAATTCATAGTAAGCATCACATTCAGAGGATCGAAAAATGATGTGTGCCCAAGCATTATTAGAATATAATGTCAAAGGATGAACTCTTGTTTCAAACATTCTTGAATTATGATGGAAACATCCCAAGAAATGCCTTGAAACCACTAAATAGAATGTCCTGATATAAATTTGTATACATTGGAAAATAGTGTCATATATATCATGCTCAATTGAAGCACACCGAGATGACAGAATTACTTAAAAATGATATTTTCAATGAATTTACACACAACATAGAACAATGGAATGGACTGAAGGCAATCAGATCGATGTGTAGACATGTAACGTATGAAAGCCTAAGCAGACAAGGCATATCGCTTGTCTATGCATATGTAAAGAGATACTTTCTGTAAGGGTTATACAACTATACCATTTTACTTCTAACCCAAAATAAATCAGTTTGGAATACATAGATCAAACCAGTACTGCCGAATAAAAGCATACATTTGAACCATAAATCACACCACCTCAGGAAATATTATTCAGCTAACACAGAGTATTCTTCTGGTAGCAAAAGGCATTTTGAACAAAACCACAGATCTAGATGCACAAATGCAAAGCTAATGTACAACGGATAGGATAGAAATACTAACCCTATCCTTCTGACACCCATAAGATCTAGGTTTAATGAAAGCTTTCCAGTCCCCTTCCTTGTAGTTTTTAAGCAACTTCAGCTATGGGGGAACCTCAACTTCTTGTCTTCCATCACGCACAGATTGTTCTTTGATAGGAACACACTGGTATCTTAAGCAAGCAAGCATATTCTTGTCAAAGGGGATAGGTTCTTTTCCTCAATAGGGAACGAGAACCATTCTCAAAGGAACCGCTTCTAGTGGATCCATACCCTTCATATGTGGGTCTGGAATATTCACTTGGTTTTGCAGAGCCGGCATGGTCTGTTCCTCCAATCCTCGGCTTTGCTCACTGCAGGAGGTGGGGATCCAGATAAGGTCATCTCAGAGTCACTCAACGAATCTTGGTTTTCTACTAAGGATGAATCCGTGACCTACTAGCAGAGTTGGGAAACTTTGCGCCTGGCAAATAAATGGGCAAATGCCTTATGCTCTTTGTTCTTCTTTATATAATATATAAAGTGGAGCAGGGGTGGTTTGTGAATATTATATAGTCCAAAAAAAGAAGCTCGATGGTTATAAGGTGTATTGTAAAGATATAATAGTCCAAAATAATAGCTGGCCAATTTCATATGTGAAACTAAAGCTATACAACATATAGTAACTGAAAATATGGATAGCATCCAGTTACTCTCTTCATCCTGAGATATATATGGTATTCTTGCTAGCTATGTACCTGGACAAGTGCTTGTCCAGGTAGGGAGCCAGGATACCTTTTATTTTACGATAGAGGAAATATCATATTTATTGCTGTGTGAGAAGCAAACACCATTTGCTAGATTTTTATTTTTGTATTCTAATTATGAGCCAGCTGTGTGAGAAGCAAATACCTTTTTGGATCCACCTAAATTGTAGAACCCAGTTTTTGTATTCCAGCTTGTGATACAAACACCTCAGATTATAATGCAGCTTTTACAATCTACCAACTCTAAGAATTCCAGAAGCTATCTCACCACTTTGGCTTTAATTTACAAACTTTCGTCACTTTGTCCAGAGACTAGGGAGGAACAATGATCTGGATGCAGTTGCCACGGCCCGTTGCTTTATTTGTGGACTAAGCAGCCCTTAATTTTTATGGGCCACCTTAGCACCAAAATTTATTTAACGTTTTTATGCTTGACAGAAAAGTGTGGCAGGAACGATTTATTTAAACAATTCCATGTCTTGTGCCCGTGGTACTGTTATGTGTATCTTGGACATTATTTACGATATATATCACATTTTTTTGAACATAGTAAATTCATTTCTTTATTTCACAAGTGCCCTCCAGGCTTGATTATAGATTTTCTATAAACGCTTTCTGATGGAAGACTTCCAATTAATTTTCAATGAATAGATTGAGTAGGTTTGCAACTAAATTTTGCTTGAATATTTGCGTAGCTTCATTAAAGATTTTCTATAAATTTTCTATGACAAGAAAATTCTATTAAAAACTGGGAAGATCTAGAAAGGCTGTTTCACAAGCATTGCTATGTAGAAGACTAAGAGATGAAGCTGACAGATCTTATAATGATGAAGCAAAGGAATGCGGAACCAGTAGCTGCATTTGTCCAGAGGTTCAGAGAAGTGCGTAACAAGTGTTATAACATGTACTTGACTGATGGATAGCTGGTTGAATTGGCTTATCAAGGACTGCTGGATCCCATCAAAGAAAAGTCTACCCTTCAGGATTCATGAGAGCCAATCCCAGAACACGCATAGGAGCAAATATAGGGTCTCCAACTTTAATTCATATGATTCATCTGATGAGAATTCAGATGCAGAGGGGGAGATTAGTGTAGCAGAGTGAGTCAAGAGCAAGAAGCCGATCTCGTGTCCATGGATCAAAACCAATACGTAGATGTATGACTTCGGTATTACCAAGGCCGATAAGATATTTGACTTGTTGCTGCAAGAAGGACATAATTGCCTCCAGGTCATAAGATACCATCAGCTAAGAAGCTTAAGAAGAGGAAGTATTGCAAGCTGCACAACACTATCACACACCACACCAATGATTACAAAGTGTTCCATCAACAGATTTAGACCACCATAGAACATGGAAGGTTAAAGGTTGACGACAACAAGAAACTTATAAAGGTTGACAACCACCCTTTCCCAGCAGTCAACATGGTAGAAGCTGCCCCAGTTGATAGAAAACAAGAAACTAGGCTCCGGTCGGCACTTCTCACGTGCCAAAGAGCTAGGGAATCTAGAGCAGTGGACCCGTAGGTGCAGATATCGGCTAAAGACTTCGAAAAAAAAGTGAGCTGGGCTCAAGAAGTAGAGGAAGCTGAGGCCAACCAATCTGTTAGAAATCCTAAAGTAACTTCCAAGATGCTAATCAACAAATACAGTGCAGACGGAAGGTTTGAGAAGCTAGGGCAGATGATGAACGGAGCAAGTTTGAGCCACATTAGAACTGTCATTTCATCCAATACTGTTGGAATGAGAAGTTGAGGTTACCATCAGCTATTGATTGCCCATAGTGCAGTTCACAGTATCAAGGCTATCGTGACTCCAAGAGAGAATGCCATGCATAAATCATTGGAGTATGAGTCCTCCAGGCACCATCGTGCAGTTGTGGGATCCGATGAAGAAAGAAGTCCAGTCTATGCATGAGAGATTGAGCTACCCGACAAGGTGCAAATCTATTGTCATCGACGAGTCCAAGGAGGAAAGTATTGAATGACCAGAGAAGGTGATTCCTAGAGAGGGTTGGTGTCCAGAAGGTTTAACTAAGACTCACAGAAGGAGGGTTCAATGCTTGCATTACAAGGAACAGAACCAGGAGTGGCGCGTCAAGCAAGCGGATAAAGGCAAAGAGGTATCGGCTGAAATTAATAATGTCTTTATTTTGCCTGCTGAGTTTGGAATCTATCACAGCGATGAAGAAGAGGTTGCCCAATTGGCTTTACCAGCCCAGCAAGTTGTATTTGAGAAACTAGAGGACTGAGAGATACCGTCACCTCAAGCCTTTGTATCTAAAGGGTCATGTTGACGGTTGGCCGATGACCAAGCTACTGGTTGATGGTGGTGCTGCTATGAATATAATGCCATATGATACCTATCGAAAGCTTGGGAAGATTCCAGAAGATTTGATCAGACTAATATGGTCCTGAAGATTTTGACGGAAGAGGTTAGAAGCTAACGGGATTATGAATGTCGAATTGACGATTGGAGCCAATCGCACTTACTACCTTTTTTGTCATCGATTGGATTCACGCAAATTATTGTATTTCGTCCACGATGCATCATACTAAATCAATGGGATGGTGTATAGTGAAAATCATGCAAGCCGATGAAACTGCTATCATTGCTGCAGCTGATTCCTTTTTGGGAGTCTGACAAAGTGTGCTGCTTGTCTGGGAAAGTTTGGGAAGAGGATGAATTCATGGATGCTGCAAAGTTCTAGTTGGATAAGTGGTCGATGAAGGTGGTGGAAATCGAGCAGGAGCTGATCTATGGGAATGTTCATTGGTCAATATAAATAAGCTGGAAATACAATGAAGTCAAAGATCTTGGAGAAATTCGATTGGGAATGAGTAATAGCAGATGGGTGTCCTTCGCCCCCCACCATACTAACCAGCGGCCCATCGCTGCTCGGATCCGGTGATCGCGCCTGAGATGGGTTGAAGGATCGCTTCAAACAAGTACGAAGGAAGCCATGGAGTACTTTTCTTTTGAGGGGGTGATGGCAGTGGCGCGAGGCTGCCGGGGACTACAGGAAGACAGCGCTAACCATGAAGATGATGGCGACAATGCAGCGAGAGGCTGCTGGGCTGCCCCGGGGATGACAAGGTGGTGCCGCCGTTGAAGACACTGCGAGGCTGTCCAAAAGAGCACAAGATGGAGCTGGCGATGGTGAGGCGACGACTGCACGAGCGGCTAAAACGATGGAGCCAGCGGCGGCTAGTACATCGGCGGCTCGCAGCGACAAGTGCGTCGGTGTGGTGCATACGCATGAGAGAAAGGGTGAGGAGGAGAAGATAAAGGTGAGTAGGGAGCCGCGTGGAGAAAAAGAGGGGGGCTTTTAGTTTCGGTTGGTGGCTCTAACCGGGATAAAATGTCCCTCGTCGCACTACCCGTTACATCCGGGATTAAAGGGATGGATTTAGTCCTGGTTGGTCTTTACAACCGGGACTAAAGCCCACCCCCGCGATGTCCTTCGATGGCACATTTTTGACCTGGAACTAATGGCACTTTAGTTCTGGGTCCAATGTTAACCGGGACAAAAGCACCTGGATGGAAGGTCAGTTCTCTACTAGTGGGAGTCCATTTTCAATGTTGTGCATATACATGGAAAGCTGAGAAGGCACACTTTCCAATGGTGCTAGTGTCATATCCTAATTCCTTCAAACAAGAATGGTCGAAACAACTGTACGTCACCGTCTTTTGTCGAAACAACTAGACGTCACCGTCCTTTGAGCCTTCGGCCCGTGTATCATGTTGGATACATTATGGGTGCGCCCAGGGGTCTTCACACCCCTCACTCTTTATATTCAGTAGTCACCACCCAAGATAGGGTTTGGGTTTTGCTTAGATTCAATCTGCCATTGTACATTCGCCGTTCATTGATTTATGGGACTCCAACTTCGTGTGCTTAATTCAAGGTTTCCTACAATTGAGTTGTGTTTTCTAGATCTTGCTTGTGCTCTTAATTATCTTGCGGGAGGTAGCCATTGTGGCGAGGTCAGTGGGGTTGTGCACGGTTGATAAACAGAGGAGAAGTAGTGCTTCTATTGCGGGGTTCGGATCTTGCAGATCCAAAATCGGATCGAGTGTGTTACTACACCACAAAATCGAGAGTTACCCTCATCTGACGGAAGATCGGGTACCCTAGTTCCCGTCGTAGAAAAAACTACTGATAAATATTATGGGAGTTTCACCAATAGAAATTCTTAATCCCACTGCATGGGTTCCTTACAAGTATAAATTAAATCAACATTATGATACATATGGATTTGTACATCTCAAATCACTTATGTCTCCAAATTGGAACCGAGTTTGTACAATTCCAAAGTCCTGAATAAGTTTGTACAACTCAAATTTCAATAAGTTGTACATATTTTGACACTACAACACCATCAGATTGGATATCAAATACACATACAAACACAAAGATTACTCAAAATCTGCAGATGGCTATGGACAATGAGATTATTCCGACTCACAAAGAGGATCAGGAAGTTGAGATTATTCCAAATCTTCAAGTGGATCATTTGAATAAATAGCGATAAGCTTGTCATTTAATGCAATGGGGTCCTCTTTGTTTGGAGTAGTGTTGTTACGTGGTGTTGACATCGATTATGGGTACTGTCGGTGTCACAGTAACCGGGGCCTCCTTAGTCACGGCCACGCGGACACCACGACGAGGCCGAACTGAAGGCCAGCCGATCGCCGCAAGAAATGGCAGGGCATGTGTGCCACCTGACTCGGTACCACGGGTGGTAATACGTCCTAGGGTTGCGGCAGATCCACGTCGCGTGCTAGCCCCAAGATGTCACCTGGAAAGAGCCCCGAGAAGGTGGGATCCTAGGTAACCACACTGAGCTGGCTCTTCCTTTGGACTGAAGGAAATCCTGACATATGGGTGCACAAATTCCAAGGTGAAGACCATGGGCCATAAATATTGATGAAGCAAGCATGCAGCAACACCCCTATAGTGACAAAGATTTTTTAGAACAAGGATGGTATCATGCATAAACCAAGGACAAGACAAGACCAAACACACCTCCACAGCGTACGAGTGAGACTTGAAATAATATCTTCATTGTCTTATTAGGTAAAAGGTGGGCTCTCTCCATATTCTATAAGGAGGGTCCTCAAATTGATGAGGGGACTGGATTTCATCATCCTTGTAATCCCCTATTCAAATAACAGCAAGAACATACAGAGAAGCGGGACATGGAGCTATTATCCTCGGGCAGGCCCCAACCTGGGTAAACAATCCTTACGTGCTCACCACATATGCAATCCTAGGAGAACAGCGTGTTCAGCCCGAGGCCGAATCTCAAAAGAGGTTTCCTTAGACCCCTACTCCGACGTTTGCACGCCTTCAGCTGGTGATCATGCATAGCTTGTCTTTGTCACGCCCCGCGGACGCGAACAAAAGCTTCAGGCTGGATGACCATTCAACCCACAAGAAGGCCGGTAGGACCATGAGGCTTCCGGGAGGCGACAAGCTGGTGCTCACGTTGTGGGAAGAGAAGAGGGCACACTAACACACTAATAATCCGAGTAGGTAATTCCAACCGGGACTAAATGGATGGCCTTTAGTCCCAGTTGGTGTTTTCAACCGGGACTAAACGCCCCACCAGATTCCCTCATCCTACCTAGCCATTACAACCAAGACTAAAGGGGGCTTTTTAGTCCCGGTTGACATTACCAACTGGGACTAAAGCTCCCGTCATCGGTGATGGCCGGTGGTGGCCGTTTTACCCGGGACTAAAGGAGCTTTAGTCCCGGGTTCAAAAAGCGTCAAGACATATGCTCTGGATGGAAGGTCTATTTTTTACTAGTGTAACCACAGGAATCCCACAAGCTACCTCTCTCTGGCTTCTTCTTCGTAATCTGGTCAGTTCCTATATAGCTCATTAGCATTCAATAAATCCAAGGAATATAGCAAAAATATAAGTCATGATGCATTGTTGTGGACATTATTTTATCCTGAGCCGTGAATAAACCAGCCTGTCATGTTCTTTATCCTTGTGAATTAACGGAGTGATAATTGACATGAAAGAATCTAGGTCCTTCATAGCACTATACACAATCAATGACATGGCGCATGGATCGTGTACATCACTCTGGAGTGTGACTACAAGGTTACAGACTTAAGACAAAATGGAAGCAGTGACCATGCATTTTAGTTGACTGCCGTGCCCAGATGCTCTACATCCGGTATCTATATCTTTGGCATGGAGAGACACCACTGATCATCTACTGAAACTAGCTTAATTTGAGACTCCATGTACCCATTATATAATTTGACCGGTGAGAATTTTGGAGTTTCCACGAAACAAACCTTACTAAAATGACATAACATCAATGAAATAAAACAAAGTAGCAATGCATTATTACATCCAGTTTAAGGGTACCAAACTAGCAAACATATTGTTCTCCATAAAAAAGCATCATATGGTTTGATGCACTTTATGGGCTTGTTCTTCCAGAAGTCATGGCAATGTGCACAGTTTACAGCACAGTACATGACTATATGCTTTTATTTCCCTCCAGAAAGTTGACATCATTCAGAACCTACAGAAAACCATGAGGCAAAGTTGGCTTGATTGAATGATTTGGGTCAACTGGAAAATTTCCTGTGGGATAGTTGGCAGCCTTTCTTCCTCTAGTTGATTTAGTTGTTGAACCTGTACACCAAATATGTTATGTTAACCATAATGGACATAAATGTTCTTTTGAAAGATTGGTCAAGAGAGTAAACAGTTCCTGGTGTTCCAGATTTGCTAGTAAAATTAACACTAGTTGCACGATTAAATCATTCAAGACAAACTAAAGTTTCCAAGCTACATTGTAAAATATAATAGCTGCCTGGAGATAATAAATAGTCTCTCAAGTAAAGCATATTTGATCTGTATATATCGTTTAAGGGCACATACCACCTCGACCATGACCATCCAGACCAGCTATCCTCTGCATAATCCAAAAATATGAATGAATCAAGATATATATTTATGAAAATAAATACATAACGCTACCATAAAAGGTTTTACTGATGCACAGTTACATTTTTTAAGGAGAACTGTGGGGGAGTTCCCCACAGTGCTTTAAAACAGAGGATATTTATAAAGTTTATGGAATACTTACAACACAGGGGGGGCGCTAATTAAATTAAGTTATTTTTACTAGCCATGGTACAATTGGAGGCCTAAGCTCCTGTCTAACTCTGTGAAGTTGGCGCAGTTACATTAAAAGATTTATAATGTAGAAACTTTCTAAATATATTTGTTCTGAGTACTCATACCATGGTGGACACCCTTATTTTCATGCAATAGTTTCTGCAAAGGGATGACTATACCTTCTTATGAAGTTTTCTCCCTCTGAACATGCCTGTTATCGGCCCGTCTGTTTTAAGGAACTCCTCCACTTCAAGTTTGGAACGGAATTTCCTTTGGTACACCCTGTGTTCGTAGGTCTGCATATAAACAATTTATATGGAGTTAATATTATATTTTTACATGAGTAATAATAATGTGACCAAAATATATGCTATACTTCATAAGATTACATGGACTGTCCTGGAGCCTTGAAATGCAGTCTTCAAACTTTATCAAGTTCTAATGTTGTATACATGCACAGCATAATAGAACCACAATATCTTGTGAAACTTCCACTCACGAAAATAAACTCATTTTTATTTTATAAAAGAATGATAAATAAAATGTAAAGGATTTTGAAACATTCTAGCCGAACTTGTCGTCTAAGAATAAAATCAGAAGCTTATAAGATATGATATATCCTAGTTCAGAGTTTTGTCAAGACACAGTGCACCATCCCTGCATTAAATTATCTTCAACATTAGTTTATGTTGTCATATGCATGCAAAGCATATAAAATTATAATTTTTTTGCAACAAATATTTATTTTCAAAGAATAAAATCCTAAGGATGTAATTCAACGTACGTTCTTTACCAATACTGAGCTCAGTTTTTCACTGAGCATCCCTACATTTTAGGAAATCCAACTATAAGGAGGGCCCTTCATCAGAATACAGAAGACATGACAATGACTTGATGCTCTACAACATTTCAAGCAATAAACTTTTGAAGGGCAGTGGATCAAACCAATACAGTCTCCCCCGCCCCCGCCCCCACAGTGGAGCTTGGGCCTAGGGCTGAAAAATAGATGTGGCAGTACCCAATTAAGAAGAGTACTGCAGTTATGAATAAAAGAATTAAATTCACCGTAAACATAAGATTCTGGGGAAAATTATGTGTGCACAAGCGTTATTATTAGAATATAATGCCAAAGAATCAATTATTATTTCAATATTGTTTTTGAAATATGATGGAAACATCCCAAAAATAGCTTGGAAGCCACTAAATAGATTGTCCAGATATAAATTTTTATATATGTGAAATACTGTTATATGCATCATTGTCAACTCAAGCACACTAGCTGAGATGCTAGAATTACTACTTGAATACTGTAATTTAAATGAATTTACACACAAAATAGAACAATGCAATGGGCAGAAGAGAAATCAGATCGATGTGTTGGCATGTAGGGTATGAAAGCTAGCCTAAGCAGACTAGGCACATCGCTTGTCTATGCATATGTACAGAGAGAGGATACTTTGTAGAAGGATGATATAAAGTATATCACTTTATTTCTGGACAGAAAAATAGATCTGTTTAGAATAGATCCAACCAGTACTGCCAAATAAAAACACACATTGAAATCATGTATAACATCACCTGAGGAAATATTCATCAGGTAGCAAAAGGCATTTTTGAACAAAACCACAGATCTAGATGCACAGATGCAAGAATAATCAAATATGGAGAAGGTGCCATAACATGCTAAATAGAATTACTAACCCAGTCCTTGTGCCCATCAACAACTCTTGTGTGGAGGAAAGCTGTCCAATCCTCTTCCTTGTAAGATTCAAGCGACTTCAGCGATTGAGGAAAACAACAGATGGGTTGTTCTTTGACAGGAACAGATTGATCTCTTAAATGACCAAGCTTATTCTTGTCAAAGGGGATTGGTTCTTTTCCTCCATAGGGACTGAGAACCACACTCAAAGGAACCGCATCTGGTGGCTGCTGACCCTTCAACTTTGGATCATCAATATTCAGTGGTTTTGGCGGAGCAGAGATGATATCTTCCTCCTCCGCACGGATCACTGCAGGAGGTGGGGATGGAGTCATCTCAAAGTCACTCCACTCTACGGATGATGAATCCATCACCTAGTAGAGGTGTTAGACTTCGGGCCTAGCAACCAAATGAGCAAATGCCTTAAGCTGTTTGTCTTTCTAACTATAACGTGGACAAGGGGTGGCTTGTGAATATTATATAGTCCAAAGTAAAAGCTTGATTTATTTCGAGGTGAACTGTAAAGCTATACAAGTCCAAAATAAAAGTTTGTCTATTTTCCAAGGTGACCTGTAAAGATATACTAGTTCAAAATAAAAGCATGCTACTTTTTCTTGGGGAAACTAAAGGTACACATCATAACGGACACTAGGGATAGTATCCAGCTACTACCTTCGTCCCGAGATATGTATTTTGTCTATGTATCTGGACAAGTGCATGTCTAGGTACATAGCTAGATATCTTTTATTTAGAATGTACAGGGAATATGCCATATTTAATGCATGGCAAGCAAAAACCATTTGCCAGCTTTTGCTAGTTGTATTCTAAATATGAGCCATCAGTTTTTCTCGAGTTGAGGGCCTGTTTAAATTGACCTGAATTGTAGAACTCAGTTTTTATATTCCAGCTTGTGATACAAACAACTCAGATTATGATCCAGCTTTTACAATCTACCAACTCTAAGAATTCCAGAAGCTACCTCACCCATGGAGCTCCCACGTCCAATTGTTGGCCACCATCGTGGTTCCCCTGTCAAAGCTGTGCTGCATTGTCCGGACTATGGCCAGGCATTTGCCATTGCACACTGGTTTGTTTGGAGACAGAGTAGCTTTTATATAGGGCGCCTTATCACAAAAATTGATTTAACATTTTTACGCTTTGACTGTATAGTGTTGCACAGGCTAGTCTTATGTAGTCTAGTAGATGGTGCGCATGAATGGTATATTTAACAAAATTTCATGTGTTGTGCCTTTTGGTATTGTTTTGTGTCTTGGAAATTACTTAGGAAGTCTATCACATTATTTGTCGGACATAATAAATACAGTATATAGGAAATTCATTTATTTGTTTCACAAGTGTTCCTCGGGGCTTGAGTATAGATTTTCCTATGAATGTTCTATGACTATAGGAAATGCTTTTGATGGAAGATTTCCTATGAATGTTCTATGGCCAGATTGAGTAGGTGCCTAATATTTGATATAAGTTCTCAAACCTATCAAACGATCTAAGATGGAAACAAGGTCAACATCAAAGTTGTTGTACTCGAGATCTAAAACTTTGTAGTTGACAACTTCAATTTTTCATTCAAGATCATTTTAACATTCAAAGATTAAATATAACATCGAAAGTTTAAATAAAACGACAACATCCTTTCACCGGTCAAAAGTGACTATGTTGTTTAGCTTAATGGTTGGGTCATGCAACCCATGTGGTCACAGGTTCGAATCCTCGAGGATGCACTCTTTGCGTATACCACTAGCCACACAAGGAGTTTACAATGAGTTGTTCACATTTTTATACTTTTTGGATCCATATGTGTCGATATTTTATACCCGGCAACCTACCGAGGGGTATCCCGAGGTATTATATTGGTTGGTGGGGGATCGCCAGATCTGGAACTTTATGGTAAAAGCGAGGACACAAGACATAGATTTATACAGGTTCGGGCCGCCAGAGTCGCGTAATACCCTACATCCTGTTTGGGGTGTTGTATATTGCGCCCTGCACTTGGGTATTGTTTGGTGTTGAGGATTTGGTCCTCTGTTGTGGTTCTGCCGATCTAGGTACCCCTGCCCTCCTTTATATACTCTAGGGGTTAGGATTACAAGCCGGTTACAAGGTATGAGTCCTAGTAGGATTACATGATATGAATCCCTGTAGGATTACAGGGGAATTCTAGTTGGAGTCCGTTTTCTTTCTTCCTTGCGGGTACTGGGGATCTATCCCCGACAATCGTTTGTTCGGAGTTGGGGCAGTGAGGACCGGTGGCTTGGATAGGAACTCTCTAAGTTGAAGTAGAGCCCTGTCAACCTCCTCGGACCAATGGAACTTGTCATGCCGCTTCAGTAGCTTGAAGAATGGTAGACCTCGTTCTCCAAGTCTTGAGATGAATCTGTTGAGCGCCATCATCCATCCAGTTAGCTTCTGGATGTCCTTGATCTTTGATGGAGCATGCATATCGGTGATGGTGGAGATCTTCCCTTGGTCAGCTTCAATGCCTCGGTGACTAATGATGACCCCGAGTAGTTTTCCGTATGGCATGCCAAAGACACATTTAGTCGGGTTGAACTTCCACGGGAATTCTCGCAGACTTGCGAAGGTTTCTTCTAGATCCGCAATCAGGTCGTTGGGATTTCTGGTCCTTGCGACCACGTTGTCCACGTACACCTCGATGTTGCGGTGTAGCTG
Source organism: Setaria italica (assembly GCF_000263155.2). NCBI lineage: Eukaryota > Viridiplantae > Streptophyta > Magnoliopsida > Poales > Poaceae > Setaria > Setaria italica. The sequence goes on from NC_028457.1 coordinate 7,216,633, forward strand.
CTTCTTGAAGTACACTTGGATGGCCCGTTAATAAGTCGCGTACCACAAAGATCTGTATGGGGTGATGAATGCGGTCTTGATTTGGTCCTCTTCTTTGAGAGCTATCTGGTAACACCCCGAGTAGCAATCGAGGAAACAAAGTAGGGCACAACCAGCTATGGAATCGATGACTTAATCAATCCTCAGGAGCCCGAAAGGATTCTTTGGACAGTGCTTGTTGAGGTTGGTGTAGTCGACACACATCTGCCACTCGTTGTTCTTCTTCTTGACCAAGACGGGATTGGCCAACCACTCTGGATGGAAGACTTCCTTGATGAAGCCTGCTGCGACTAGTTTGGCTAGCTCCACTTTGATGGCTTCCCTTCTGTCTTAGGCGAATCTGCGTAGACGCTGTCTTTTTGGTGTAGCTTTTTGATTTTACGTTTAGCGAGTGCTCGATGAACTCCCCCGGCATGTCCGCTGGTTTTCCATGCAAAGATGTCATGGTTGGCCCGAAGCAAGCTGACGAGTGCACTTTCCTATTTAGAATCCAGCCTTGTGCCTATCAGGGCTATCTTGGAGCTATCACCGGTCTAAAGGTCAATGGCTTCGACATTGACTTCTTTTGCTGGCTTGACCTTATCTGCCCCCGACTTCTTCTCTAGTATATCGAGTTCTTCGTTGGACAGGTTCTTGGATGGTGCTAAGACTTGCATCATTGAATTTGGCACTTGAGTAGTTGCTGTGAGTTCCATAGCTTCCATGTCGCAGTCGTATGATCTTTTCAAGTCTCCGCGCAGGGAAAGTACTCCCTTGGGTCCCAACATCTTGAGTACTAGGTACACGTAATGCGGGATGGCCATGAATTTGGCTAATGCTGGTCTTCCAAGGATGGCGTGATATGATGTTTTAAAGTTAGCCACCTTGAATCTGATGTTCTTCATCCAAGAGTGTTCTTTTGTCCCGAAGCTAACTAGCAAAACCACCTGACCAAGGGGTACAATTGCATTGCCTAGGACGATGTCGTAGAATGGAGAGTTCTTTGGGGTGAGCATGTCGGTGACGTCGAGGCCCATATTCTTTAGCGTTTTGGCAAAGAGGATGTTGACGTCACTGCCACTATCGATGAGTACTTTGGTGAGTCTGGAGCCTGTGACCACCGGATCCAGGATGAGAAGATAGCGCCTGTTGGGATACGAGGTAGGCTACACTAGCGCAAATCAAAATTTCTACCGCGTAAAACCAGGAAGAACTGCCGTATAAGGATCACGGGATTACCACTCGACGCACTACTGGTGTGGAAGATGTAGATTTGCGTCGATGCAGCGAAGACGATCAACGTAGTCGTATGTAGTCGATCACGTCAACGTCCAGCAGCTCCTCAGCAGCTCGTCCACGTGCAGCAAGATCGCCCTCATGCCGCGGCTCGTCGTCGGTTCGTCGTGGCTCATCGGCGGCTCGTCGTCGCTCGTCGGCGGCTCGTCCGAGTGCTGCAGGCGCAACACCTCCAAGGTATCCCCACGTGCAGGGAGGAAGCGTCGCAAGCCGGACTGCTAGATCCTTGAGTTGCAACAGGCGAGGGCGTGGGAGGCGCGGCAGATGTGTTTTGCCAAAAGGTGTAAACCCTAGGGCGTCCCGACCCCTTTATTTATAGAGGTTCCTGACGGGCCTCTGGGTCCGAGGCCCATTAGTACTTCTAAACCTAATCCAACTCGGATTAGATCCGAATTGGGCTTCGAGCCCCTTAAGTGTGTGACCCTATGGGTTCGGATACGTATAGACATGGCTCGAGTACTCCTACTCGGCCCAATAGTTGGTAGCGGCCTCTAGCAAGACGTGCCAACTCATATACGCACACGAAGATCATATCAGACAAACCATCACAACATAATATACATGTTATTCCCTTTGCCTCACGATATTTGGTCTAGCTTCAAGCCGACCGCTCTTTCTCGATCCTGTGATTTGGAATCCCTTTGTAGATTAACTCTTAACCATACGTAGCATGACCATGCATTTTTGGATCCGATCACTCGAGGGGCCCAGAGATATCACTCTCAATCAGAGAGGGGCAAATCCCATCTTGATTGACCATGTCTCATAGCATGCTTCTTGACAAACCCGAAAGCTACCTTTATAACTACCCTGTTACGGCGTAGCGTTTGATAGACCCTAAGTAGGTCGATCCACATCTTGAATACATGCGACAATCTCAGGTCTAAGGACAAAGCGTATATGTTGTTTAAAGAGAGAACTACTTCTCGTGTTGGGTTAGTCCTAGCACATGTCTCCACATGTGTCCACATTATTAGTTCAACATCTCCATATCCATGACTTGTGAAACATAGTCATCAACTAATACACGTGCTAGTCTAATATTCATGTGTGTCCTGACATGAACTCCGACTAGGGACAACTTTAGAATAACCATACAAGTAAAGAGTTTCACATAAAATTCACATAATTGCAAATCAATTCAAGTAGCCTTTAATGGATATTCAATGAACACAATATACAAATCATGGATACAAATGGAATATCATCATCTCTATGATTGCCTCTAGGGCATACCTCCAACAGCGTCCTGGGTCTGAGAAACTAGTCCATTGGTTTGCCCTTGAGAAGGTAATAGACACCTCCGAACATTTAAGGAAAGTAGGCTCTACGGGTTCAATGGACATGATCTCTTGTAGGGTAAGCTTCTGGGACCGCTTGGTGGGGAGTCCTGATGAGCTACCGAAGATGACATTAACCGTTTTTGATGGGTTTTGGAAGTTGTTGTTCTCTCCATCATCTACGTCTTCCTTGGCTTTTCTCTTGTCTTTGGCGCCAGATGGTTCCAGCGCGTCCTTCATAGCTTTCCGCAGGCTGAAGCAATCCCACGAAGAGTGCTTATGGTGCGGGTGCCACGGGATTTGTAACTTCAAGAGTTCGTTGAACGAGGGCCTGTCTGAGTTCTTGGTGCCACCGTTCTTGGACGAGCGATGCATCGCCGCGACTGTGTTGTCTAGCTTGCGCTTGTGGTTCTGACTTCCCGAGTAGTTATTCCGATTGTTGTTGTTGGGGCGATCGTTGTGGTTATTGTCGTTGCGTTGGCCATTGCTATGAATAAAATCAGAAGCTTATAAGATATGATATATCCTAGTTAAGAGTTTTTTCAACACACAATGCACCATCCCTGCATTAAATTATCTTGAACATTAGTTTATGTTGTCATATGCATGCAAAGCATATGAAATTATAATTTTTGTGCAACAAATATTTATTTTCAAAGAATAAAATCATAAGGATGTAATTCAACATATGCTCTTTACCTATAACGAGCTCAGTTTTTCGCTGAACATCCCTACATTTTAGTAAATCCAACTATAAGATTACGATGTAGATCGGTGGCTATTTATCAGAATACTGATGACATGACAATGACTTGATGCTTTACAAACATTTCAAGAACTAAATTTTTGAAGGGCAGTGGATCAAACCAATACAGTGTAGGCTCATGTGGTAGTGCTCAAGCAGCTAATACTCTCTCTCTCTCTCTCTCAAAATTCACTATAAACATAAGATTCTGGGGAAACTTATGTGTGCACAAGCATTATTATTAGAATACAATGACAAAGAATTAATTATTATTAAAATACTTTTTGAAATATGATGGAGACATCCCAAAAGTTGCCTGGAAGCCACTAAATAAATTGTCCAGATACAAATTTTTATGTATGTTAAATAGTGTCATATGTATCATTCTCAACTGAAGCACACTAAGATGCTAGAATAACTTAAATACTATAATTTAAATGAATTTACAAACAACATGGAACAATGCAATGGGCAGAAAAGAAATCAGATCAATGTGTTGACATGTAGGGTATGAAAGCTAGCCTAAGCAGAGTAGGCACATCGCTTGTCTATGCATATGTACAGAGAGAGGATACTTTCTAGAAGGATGATATAAAGTATATCATTTTATTTCTGGACCAAAAATTGATCTGTTTAGAATAGATCCAACCAGTACTGCCAAACAAAACACACACTGGAATCGTGTATAACATCACCTGAGCAAATATTCATCAATCAGGTAGCAAAAGGCATTTTTGAACAAAACCACAGATCTAGATGCACAGATGCAAGGCTAATCAAATATGGAGAAGGTGCCATAACAAGTTAAATAGAAGTACTAACCCAGCCCTTGTGCCCTGTTGTGTGGAGGAAAGCTGTCCAATCCTCTTCCTTGTAAGATACAAGCGACTTCAACAATTGAGGAAAAGAACAGATGGATTGTTCTTTGATAGGAATAGATTGATCTATTAAATGACCAAGCTTATTCTTGTCAAAGGGGATATGTTCTTTTCCTCCATAGGGACCCGGAACCACTCTCAAAGGAACCGCATCTAGTGGCTCTAGACCCTTCAACTTTGGATCTTCAATATTCACTGGGTTTGGCGGAGCAGACATGATCTCTTCATCCTCCGCATGGATCATTGCAGGAGACGGGGATTGAGTCATCTCAGAGTCACACCACTCTACGGATGACAAATCCATGACCTAGAAGAGGTGTTAGACTTCGTGCCTAGCAACCAAATGAGAGAATGCTTTAAGCTGTTTAACTTTCTTCGTAGAAACTGGACAAGACATGGCTTGTAAATATTATATAGTCCAAAGTAAAAGTTTGATTGATTTCCAAGGTGTACTGTAAAGATATACTAGTCCAAAATAAAAGTTTGCTTATTTTACTAGGTGATCTGTAAATATATACTAGTCCAAAATAAAAGCATACAACTTTTCCTTGGTGGAACTAAAGCTATACAACTTTTCCTTGGTGGAATTAAAGCATGCAGTTTAAAGTTGATTCCAATAGTTAGTTATATGTGTTGGCACTCACCTGTAGTCACTTTTATCTCCAAGTCACAACCGAATTTATACAACTCCAAGTCATGAATAAATTTGCACAACTTAAAATTTCATTAAGTTGTACATATTAAATTTACTTATTACGACACCAACACATGGGATATTAATGACTTATTAAACACTGAGGTTACTCGCTGCCAAGGATGGAATTCGCCACTGGGCCATGATAGGATTATGTGTGTGAGTGTGTGTGTGTGTGTGTGTGTGTGTGTGTTATGAATAAAAACTACTGCGAGTAGCTTCATCAGACATGTGATGAACATACAAGGTGCATTAGATCTTGCATCAGGCAGAGCATATATCTAATTTGAGCTGGTTGAAGCAAATCGTCGAAATAATATAACATAATATAAGCACAGCGAATTGTGCAGATTCCACAATCAAATAATACTTAAACGACATATAGTATATAACTTCCACGAAATAACAATAAGTAGCAATACATCATTACAACCAGTTTAAGGATACCAAAGTAGCAAACATGTTTCCACCATAAGAAGCCCCTATTGTTTGATGCACATTATGGGTTTGCTCTTACTGAAGTCATGGCAATATACACAGCTTATAGGACAGTACATGGCCATATACTTTTATTTCTGTCCAGATAGATAGTTGGCATAATTCAGAACCTACAGAAAACCATGAGGCAGATCTGGCTTGATTGAATGACTTGGGGCAACTGAAACATTTTCTGTGGCATATTTGGCAGCCTTTCTTCCTCTAGTAGATTTGTTAGTTGTACCTGTATACAAAATATGTTATGTAAACCATAATGGACATAAATCTTCATTTGAAAGATTGTCAACAGAATAAACAGTTCCCAATTTTTCATTTTGCTAGTGAAATAAACACTAGTTGCACGATTAAATGTACAGTTTCCAAGCTACATTGTAAAATACAATAGGCGCATAGGTTTATCATCTCAAGAAAAGCATATATTTAATATGTTTATATAGTTGAAGGGCACGTACCAGCAGGACCATCACCATCCGGACCAACTATCTTCTGCATAATCCAAAAATATGAATGAATCTAGTGATATATTTATTGAAATAAATACATAAAACTACTACAAAGGTTTTCCTGATGCACTGTCACACTAAAAGATTTATAATGCTTAAATTTCATAAGTATATCTTCTTGTGAGTATAAATACTGTGGATGACACATTTATTTCGTGCTATATGTTTGTGTAAAGGGGGTGACTACCTTCTTCTGAAGTTTTCTTCCTCTGAATATGCCTGTTGCCGGTCCGTTTGTTTCCAGGAATTCTTCCACTTCAAGTTTGGAACGGAAGTCCCTGTAGTACAGCCTATGTTCGTAGGTCTACATATAATCAGTTTAATCAAGTTAATACCATTCTTTTAATTGCAGTACAGCCTTAATAATTTGAGAAAAATATATGATAACAAGTTACTAGGACTGTCCATCTTCAGCCTTGAGACATGCACTCTTCAAAATTTATCTTCCAAACAACAATTTGTAATGTTTTGTCCAAGGACAGCATAATAAAACCATAATATCTTGAGAAACTTGTAATCATGAAAATAGACTCGTGCCAATTTTAAGAAACATTGATGCAAAACAAATCAAGGATTTTCAAACAGATGGTGGTCCATCTTTGTCATGTAAGAATAATAAAATCAGCTCTTTATAAGATATGATATAGACTGGTTTAGGGATTTTTCCTCACACAATGCACCATCCCTGGAATGAATTGTTCTCAATATTAGTGTACATTGCCACATGCAAAGAATACAAAAATATAATATATTGTGACTGTTTCCTGCAATAGAACTCATACGATTTGAAAACACGTTGACAGAAAATAAAAATTGAAACATTTTCAATCTGCAACAGATATTTATTTTCAAGAATAAAAACAGAAGGATGTAATTGATTGTATGTTCTTTACCGATAATGTGCTCAGTATTTCATTGAATATCCCAACATTTTATGAAATCCTACTATAAGATTATCATGTGGATCAGTGAGCTCGTCATCAGAATAACTGGCAGCAATGATTTGATTCTCTACAGCATTTTATGCACTACCTCTAAGGCCCCGTTTGGATCATTGAAATTGAATTCCATCCTAATAATCATAATTTAGACACAAATTAATTAAGCTAATATAATTGTATGTGGAATATAGTTGTATATTATAGTTGGTGATATGGGAGAGATACTTATATGCTGCACTTCTACTGTAGAGAAGCGAGTCCAAGAGCGTGCTATAAGAATTGAATTCCATTCTAATAACCATAATCTATAGAATCAATTTCCATCTCCCACCCCATGAATTTAAGATAGGCTTATATCTAAACTTTGAAAAGTTGTGGAATGCCACATTCCAACATAAATTAGCCTACTCCATTAAATAGATTCCAATTCCTTCAAAATGAAGGAACCCAAACGGGACCTAAGTTAAATTTGGAAGGGCATCGGATCAAATCCCCCCCCCCCCGCCAGGTACACCGTGGATAAAATGTATGTGGACCTTACGCCTAGGGCAGGAAAATAGATGTGGCAGTACCCAATCAATTAGGATAATTATGAATTAAAATTGAAATTCATAGTAAGCATTACATTCAGAGGATCGAAAAATGATGTCTGCACAAGCATTATTACAATATAATGCCGAAGGATGAACTTTTGTTTCAAACATTCTTGAAATATGATGGAAACATCCCAAGAAATGCCTTGAAACCACTAAATAGAGTGTCTTGATATAAATTTATATACATTGGAAAATAGTGTCATATATATCATGCTCAATTCAAGCACATCGAGATGACAGAATTAATTAAAAATGATATTTTCAATGAATTTACACACAACATAGAACAATGGAATGGGCAGAAGGGCAATCAGATCGGTGTGTAGACATGTAAGGTATGAAAGCCTAAGCAGAGAAGGTATATCGCTTGTCTATGCATATGTACAGAGGTACTTTCTACAAGGCTTATATAACTATACCATTTTACTTAGAATGGATCAGTTTCGAATAGATCGAACCAGTACTGCTGAATAAAAGCATACATTTGAACCATAAATCACATCACCCCAAGAAGTTTTATTCAGTTAACAGAGAGTATTCTTCTGGTAGCAAAAGGAATTTTGAATAAAATCACAGATCTAGATGCACAAATGCAAAGCTAATCTACAGCGGATAAGATAGAAATACTAACCCTGTCCTTGTGACACCCATAAGATCTAGGTTTAATGAAAGCTTTCCAGTCCCCTTCCTTGTAGTTTTTAAGCAACTTCAGCGATGCGGGAACCTCAACTTCTTGTCTTCCATCGCGCACAGACTGTTCTTTGACTGGAATAGACTGGTATCTTAAGCGAGCAAGCATATTCTTGTCAAAGGGGATAGGTTCTTTTCCTCCATAGGGAACGAGAACCATTCTCAGAGGAACCGCTTCTAGAGGATCTAGGTCCGTACCCTTCATCTGTGGATCTGGAATATTCACTGGGTTTTGCAGAGCTGGAATGGTCTGTTCCTCCTCGGCTTTGCTCACTGCAGGAGGCGGGGATCCAGATAAGGTCATCTCAGCGTCACTCAACGAATCTTGGTTTTCTACTAAGGATGAATCCGTGGCCTATTCTTTATTCTTCTTTATATAATATATAAAGTGGAGCAGGGGTGGCTTGTGAATATTATATAGTCCAAAAATAGTAGCTCGATGGTTATAAGATGTATTGTAAAGATATAATAGTCCAAAATAAAAGCTGGACAATTTTCCTAGGTGACCTGTAAAGATATACTAGTCCAAAATAAAAGCATGCCTATTTTCCTAGGTGACCTGTAAAGATATACTAGTCCAAAATAAAAGCTTGCTACTTTTCATATGTGAAACTGAAGCATACAACATATAGTAACCGAAAATATGGATAGCATCCAGCTACTCCCTTCGTCCTTAGATATATATGGTATTCTGGCTATGTACCTGGACAAGTTCTTGTCCAGGGAGGTAGCTGGAATATCTTTAAAAGGGAAATGACATATTTAATGCTGTGTGAGAAGCAAACACCATTTGCTAGTTTTTTATTTTTGTATTCTAATTATGAGCCAGCTGTTTTCCTTTGGTTGAGGACCTTTCTGGATCCACCTAAATTGTATTCCAGCTTGTGATACAAACACCTCAGATTATAATGCAGCTTTTACAGTCCACCAACTCTAAGAATTCCTGAAGCTACCTCACCACTTTGGCTTTCTTTTACAAACTTTCGTCGCTTTGTCCAGAGAATAGGGAGGGACAATGATCTGGATGCACTTCCCACGGCCCGTTGCTTTATTTGTAGACTAAGCAGCCCTTAATTTTTATGGGCCGCCTTAGCACAAGTGTTATAACATGTACTTGACCGATTGACAGCTGGTTGAATTGCCTTACCAAGGACTGATGGATACCATCAAAGAAAAGTCTGCCCCTCAGGATTTTGCAAGCTTAGCACATCTGGTGCAAAAGGTCTCGGTTCATGAGAGCCGATTCCAGAACACGCGTAGGAGCAAATATGGGGTGTCCAACTTTAATGCATTTTTATTGATCTGATGAGGATTCCGATGCAGAGGGGGAGATTAGTATAGCAGAGTGGGTCAAGAGCAAGAAGCCAGTCTTGTGTCCATGGATCAAAACCAATACGAAGACGTATGACTTTGACATTACCAAGGCTGATAAGATATTTGACTTGTTGCTGCAAGAAGGACAGATCAAATTGCCTCCAGATCATAAGATACCATTGGCTGATGAGCTTAAGAAGAGTAAGTATTGCAAGTTGCACAACACTATCACACACCACACCAATGATTGCAAGGTGTTCCGTCAATAGATTTAGACTGCCATAGAACAAGGAAGGTTAAAGGTTGACAACAACAAGAAATCGATGAAGGTTGAGAACCACCCTTTCCCATCAGTCAACATGGTAGAAGCTGCCCTAATTGATAGAAAAGAAGAAACCAGGCTCCGGTTGGCACTTCTCACGAGCCAGAGAGCTAGGGAATCTAGAGTAGTCGACCCGTAGGTGCAGATATCGGGTGCAAACTTCAAAAAGAAAGTGAGCTGATCTCAAAAAGTAGACGAAGCCGAGGCCAGCCGATCTGTTAGGAATCCTAAAGTAACTTCCAAGATGCTAATCATCAAATACTAGCGCAGATGGGAGGTTCAAGAAGCTAGGGCAGATGATGAACGGAGCAAGTTTTAGTCACTTTGGAACTATCCTTTCTTCTAATACTGCTAGAATGAGAAGTTGAGGTTACCATTAGTTGTTGATTGCCTAGAGTGCAGTTCTTGGTATCAAGGCTATCGTGAATCCAAGAGACAATGCCGATCCATGCATGAACGATTGGAGTATCAGTCCTCTAGGCACCATCATGCAGTTGAGGGATCCAATGAAGAAAAAGAAGTCCAGTCTATGCATGAGACATTGAGCTACCTGCCAAGGTGCAAATCTATTGTCACCAATGAGTCCAAGGAGGAACGTATTGAACGACAAGAGAAGCTGATTCCTAGAGAGGGTTGATGTCCAGAAGGTTTAACCAAGACTCACAGAAGGAGGATACAACCCACGCGTTAGAAGGAACAAAATCAGGAGTGGCGCATCAAGCAAGTGGATAAAGTCAAAGAGGTACCGACTGAAATTAATATGGTCTTTATTTTGCCTGCTGAGTTTGGAATATATAACAATGATGAAGAGGAGGTTGCCCAATTGGCTTTACCAGCCCAGCCAGCTATATTTGAGAAACCAGAGGGATGAGAGACACCGTCACCTCAAGCCTTTGTAGCTGAAAGGTCATGTTGATGGTTGGACAATGACAAAGCTAGTGGTTGATGGTGGTGCTGCTTTGAATATAATGACATATGCTACCTATCAAAAGCTTGGGAAGACTCAGAGAAGATTTGATCAAGACTAATATGGTCCTGAAAGATTTTGAATGGAAGAGGTCAGATGCTAAAGGGATTCTGAATGCCGAATTCACTATTGGTAGCAAAATCCTACTTACTACCTTTTTCATCATTAATGACAAAGGTTCATACAATATTCTTCTGGGTTAAGATTGGATTCATGCAAATTGCTATATTCCATCCATGATGCATGAGCTGCTAATTCAATGGGATGGAGATATGGTGAAAATCATGCAAGACGATTAAACTTCTATCATTGCTGCAGCTGATTCCTTTTTGGGAGTTAGACAAAGTGCACTGCATGTCTTGGAAAGTGTGGGATGAGGATGTCATCTTTTGCAATCCTTCATGGTTCACTTCTAACACCTCTTTATATTGGATGTAGCCTGCTTTTGTCTTCAAGTGCCAATGCTCCGAAGGATTTTTATTTTGTTCTAAGCTTCTGAATTTAATCATGTACGCTTGATGAAAGCATTTCCCAAGCTCCTCTTCATTGTTGTCATCCTCATCTCCTCCGTTTTGTTCTCATCACCTTGCTGTTGCCTCTTCTTCATGGATTTTTCTATGCGCCTAGAATAGAAAATATATAGAAATATAGATCTATTAAAAGTTTTATGAAATTTCCTTTCCAACGAGTAGTCATTCATCTAAAACGGAGTCTAAATGAGAGGGTTATGCCCGTTTTATTTTAGCGTTGCGGCTGTCCAAAATGATTTAAGGACTCACAACATTGGATGATTTGGCCATAACCGCTTGTAGGAATCTCCGATTTCCTGGATTCTTGATTTGTTGCAACGTCGACTTCATGGGGCTTGTGAATATCTAAAAATATTCTGTTATTTTCTTCTAAGGTCGAGCAAAAATCTTGATGGCTACAGTAGCTTCTCGTGAATTGATCCAGAGATGTTGATGATCTTAATCTTGTGGTCTTTGGGGCATTATGTCGCACATCCTTTGGCTTCAAGGTCATCACCATTGCTGCACCAGTGTGTAGTATGGTGGCAATGATAAGTCTTCTCCATAATTCTTGCTTTAGTCAAGGTGCCGGGATCAGAGGAGGCTCCTGCGCTTTATGTCGATGATCTAAACAGTTTTCTTCCTTGATTGCATCACTCAATTAGAAGCTTCTTGAGCATCCCACTGGAGAAAATTGGTAGTGTCATGGTGCTTCTAATCTTGTTGCCTCCAGTCTTGATCAACTTCAAGTCATCGTCTTTTAGGCAGAGAGGCCCTCTAATCATCCCTCTACATCATCACCACTTTCTTCATCATTCGCTACTGCCTCTTCTTCATTGAATTCCTGTATGTAAAGTTTAGAACATGTACCAAAATTGTAATCTAATCCATTACAAAGCTCATTCACCCAAAATGGGTTCTAGATGAAAGAGTTACACCCGTTTTACTCCGGCACTACCTTTTCTCCGGAGCTGATTCCAGAACACGCAACGTTGAAATATTATATCATAACTCCTTATACGGATCTCCAAAATTAGCAATTCTTGATGCGTTGGAAAGAAGACTTGATGGAGCTTCTGACTATTCAATTTTCCTTTATTATACATCTCTTTTCATGGGTATAAAATTCATCACAACAACAATGTTTGAGATGATGATGATCCAACTTGCAATTCTTTGGGCATGATCCAACATACTTGAACAAACGATCTTCAAGAAACTTTAGTATTAAAAAAATTAATTGACACAGCGACATACCTTGTTTATCATCATTTGTATTGTCTTCATTGGTGTGAACTCGATAGCAGATGCTAGGCCACCAACAAAGTTCGCACCTACTACTAAAGAGTCGAGCTTGATGTTGCTATCATCTTATCGGGGTGAATCCAGACTTGATGAAAGTCCATATTCAATCATCTGGAGTCTAGCTTTTACCTGCTATTAAGGATGTGAACAAGGAAAACAGGATATATGCAATGGAAAAATTAGGGTTTGATCGAAAAATTAGATAGATCGCCCTAGGGTTCGAGATGCCGATCCCCGGCAACGGTGCCAGTAAAACTTGTTGACGGTAGTTACCACGCCAATTTGTGAACCGCAAGCACATGGATCATCATAGCTTTTCTCTAAGAGTATTCCATCCAAGGTTTATCAATCCGTGGATCGGCAGTGAACTGACTAAGGTTCTCGATCAAGCTAAACAGATCTAATCCTATCAGGAAAGGGGTAGGCCAATCGGCCTGGAGGGCTCCAGTCTAGGCCGATCGGCCTGGCCCTTCCTTTTACCCCCGCGCGTCCAGCTTCGTCGCCAAGTCTTCTTCAATGTTCTGGAACCTTATTTTTGTATGCATGTGGGCCTAGCACGTCAATAGCTTCGGGATGAGATTGATCTTCAATAACTTTCCAAATCTTCGCTTGATCTTCTTTGATTCTTCCTTGATCCCGAAGGGATCCTTGCCATATCTTCACAAACTTAGCTCTTAAGTCATCTTGGAGGATTGCTCGCCAAAAATGAGCTTTGGTGGAGGCCAGAAGACCTCAGGCCGATCAACCTGGGCTCTTTTTGTGCATCCTGGTCTTCATCTTTCTTTGGTCCACTGCTCATTCAAGTTGTTATCCAAAAAATGCATATTTAGCCCAATTTCCTGCAAAACACAGAATATCCTCCAAAATGTCTTGCATATGCAAAAACAAGGTTATTTCAGGTGCCAAGTGGTGGGTCAGTATAAGATTATGCATGAAAATACTAGTTAAAGAGCACTAAAAGTGTGTCAATAACGAGCATCAACACTCAACAAGGACTAGGTGCAGAAACTTAATAGGCTAACTACTCAGGGAAGATATGTTCCCTTCACGTGATTGACCTCGCCGTAGAGTCTTTCCCTGCAAGTGAATCTAAGAACAAAAGTGAGAACATGAAGAACCCAATCCTCGCCATAGAGTCTTTCCCTGCATGTGAATCTAAGAACACAAGTGAGAACATGAAGAACCCAATCTAAAATTGCAAATGTGTATGAAGCAAAAGTGGATAAAAGAGGTTCGAAATCTTGTCATGAAAAAGGACTAATTGCCACTAATGCAATGAAGAAAGTATATTTCTTGATGGAAAACTAGATCTAAGCAAAATCAAAACCATAATGTGGCAGTGGCTCATGAATATATGAGGGTTAGGTCATCCAAGACGCCACCTAGACGTGGCCCTATTGGACTCCAAAGTGATACATAAGCCAATGGCCCAAAAGACGGTGGCGCAACACCCTAACAGATTTTGGAGGCCCACTCCACGGCGCTGGAAGGGGAGAAGTTGCCTCGAATCTCTCGTCGAATTTCTGTTCAAGATTGAAAATACAGAGCCCGTTAGAGGCCTGGTGGACGCGGACAGCAACGGTGGCGAGGTTCGTGGCCGTGGGCGAACCCTAGAAACTTACAGACGCAAATTATTGTATTTCGTCCACGATGCATCATACTAAATCAATGGGATGGAGTATGGTGAAAATCATGCAAGCCGATGAAACTGCTATCATTGCTACAGCCGATTCCTTTTTGGGAGTCTGACAAAGTGTGCTGCTTGTCTGGGAAAGTTTGGGAAGAGGATGAATTCATGGATGCTGCAAAGCTCTAGTTGGATAAGTGGCCGATGAAGGTGGTGGAAATCGAGCAGGAGCTGATCTATGGGAATGTTTATTGGTCAATATAAATAAGCTGGAAATACAATGACGTCAAAGATCTTGGAGAAATTCGCTTGGGAATGAGTAATAGCAGATGGTTGTCCTTCGCCCCCAACCATACTAACCAGCGGCCCATCGCTGCTCGGAGCCGGTGATCGCGCCCGAGATGGGTTGAAGGATCGCTTCAAACAAGTACGAAGGAAGCCATGTAGTACTGTTCTTTCGAGGGGGTGATGGCAGTGGCGCGAGGCTGTCGGGGACTACAGGAAGACAGCGCTAACCATGAAGATGATGGCGACAATGCAGCGAGAGGCTGCCGGGCTGCCCCGGGGATGACAAGGTGGCGCCGCCGTTGAAGACATTGCGAGGCTGTCCAAAAGAGCACAAGATGGAGCTGGCGATGGTGAGGCGATGACTGCACGAGCGGCTAGGACGATGGAGCCAGCGGCGGCTCGCGGCAGCAAGTACATCGGCGGCTCGCAGCGGCAAGTGCGTCGGTGTGGTGCATACGCATGAGAGAAAGGGTGAGGAGGAGAAGATAAAGGTGAGCAGGGAGCCGCGTGGAGAAAAAGAGGGGGGCCTTTAGTTTCGGTTGGTGGCTCTAACAGGGACAAAATGTCCCTCGTCGCACTACCCGTTACATCCGGGATTAAAGGGATGGATTTAGTCCTGGTTGGTCTTTACAACCGAGACTAAAGCCCCACCCCTCGCGATGTCCTTCGATGGCACATTTTTGACCTAGGACTAAAGGCACTTTAGTCCCGGGTCCAATGTTAACCAGGACAAAAGCACCTGGATGGAAGGTCAGTTCTCTACTAGTGGGAGTCCGTTTTCAATGTTGTGCATATACATGGAAAGCTGAGAAGGCACACTTTCCAATGGTGCTAGTGTCATGTCCTAATTCCTTCAAACAAGAATCGTCGAAACAACTGTACGGCACCGTCTTTTGTCGAAACAACTGGACGTCACCGTCCTTTGAGCCTTTGGCCCGTGTATCATGTTGGAGACATTATGGGTGCGCCCAGGGGTCTTGCACACCCCTCACTCTTTATATTCAGTAGTCACCACCCAAGATAGGGTTTGGGTTTTGCTTAGATTCAATCTGCCATTGTACATTCGCCGTTCATTGATTTATGGGACTCCAACTTCGTGTGCTTAATTCAAGGTTTCCTACAATTGAGTTGTGTTTTCTAGATTTTGCTTGTGTTCTTAATTATCTTGCGGGAGGTAGCCATTGTGGCGAGGTCAGTGGGGTTGTGCACGGTTGATAAACAAAGGAGAAGTAGTGCTTCTATTGCGGGGTTCGGATCCTGCAGATCCAAAATCGGATCGAGTGTGTTACTACTCCACAAAATTGAGAGTTACCCTCATCTGACGGAAGATCGGGTACCCTAGTTCCCATAGTAGAAAAAACTACTGATAAATATTATGGGAGTTTCACCAATAGAAATTCTTAATCCCACTGCATGGGTTCCTTACAAGTATAAATTAAATCAACATTATGATACATATGGATTTGTACATCTCAAATCACTTATGTCTCAAAATTGGAACCGAGTTTGTACAATTCCAAAGTCCTGAATAAGTTTGTACAACTCAAATTTCAATAAGTTGTACATATTTTGACACTACAACACCATAAGATTGGATATCAAATACACATACAAACACAAAGATTACTCAAAATCTGCAGATGGCTAGGGACAATGAGATTATTCCGACTCACAAAGAGGATCAGGAAGTTGAGATTATTCCAAATCTTCAAGTGGATCATTTGAATAAATAGCGATAAGCTTGTCATTTAATGCAATGGGGTCCTCTTGGTTTGGAGTAGTGTTGTTACGTGGTGTTGACATTGATTATGGGTACTGTCGGTGTTACAGTAACCGGGGCCTCCTTAGTCACGGCCACGCGGACACCACGACGAGGCCGGACTGAAGGCCAGCCAATCGCCGCAAGAAATGGCAGGGCAAGTGTGCCACCCGACTCGGTACCACGGGTGGTAAAACGTCCTAGGGTTGTGGCAGACCCACGTCGCGTGCTAGCCCCAAGACGTCACCTGGAAAGAGCCCTGAGAAGGTGGGATCCTAGGCAACCACACTGAGCTGGCTCTTCCTTTGGACTGAAGGAAATCCTGACATATGGGTGCACAAATTCCAAGGTGAAGACCATCGGCCACAAATATTGATGAAGCAAGCATGCAGCAACACCCCTATAGTGACAAAGATTTTTTAGAACAAGGATGGTATCATGCATAAACCAAGGACAAGACAAGACCAAACACACCTCCACAGCGTACGAGTGAGACTTGAAATAATATCTTCATTGTCTTATTAGGTAAAAGGTGGGCTCTCTCCATATTATATAAGGAGGGTCCTCAAATTGATGAGGGGGCCGGATTTCATCATCCTTGTAATCCCCCATTCAAATAACAGCAAGAACATACAGAGAAGCGGGACATGGAGCTATTATCCTCGGGCAGGCCCGAACCTGGGTACACAATCCTTACGTGCTCACCACATATGCAATCCTAGGAGAACAGCGTGTTCAGCCCGAGGCCGAATCTCAAAAGAGGTTTCCTCATACCCCTACTCCAACGTTTGCACGCCTTCAGCTGGTGATCATGCATAGCTTGTCTTTGTCACGCCCCGCGGACGCGAACAAAGGCTTCAGGCTGGATGACCATTCAACCCACAAGAAGGCCGGTAGGACCATGAGGCTTCCGGGAGGCGACAAGCTGGTGCTCACGTTGTGGGAAGAGAAGAGGGCACACTAACACACTAATAATCCGAGTAGGTAATTCCAACCAGGACTAAATGGATGGCCTTTAGTCCCGGTTGGTGTTTTCAACCGGGACTAAACGCCCCACCAGATTCCCTTATCCTACCTAGCCATTACAACCAAGACTAAAGGGGGCTTTTTAGTCCCGGTTGATATTACCAACCGGGACTAAAGCTCCCGTCATCGGTGATGGCCGGTGGTGGCCGTTTTACGCGGGACTAAAGGAGCTTTAGTCCCGGGTTCAAAAAGCATCGAGACATATGTCTCTGGATGGAAGGTATATTTTCTACTAGTGTAACCACAGGAATCCCACAAGCTACCTCTCTCTGGCTTCTTCTTGGTAATCTGGTCAGTTCCTATATAGCTCATTAGCATTCAATAAATCCAAGGAATATAGCAAAAATATAAGTCATGATGCATTGTTGTGGACATTATTTTATCCTGAGCCGTGAATAAACCAGCCTGTCATGTTCTTTATCCTTGTGAATTAATGGAGTGATAATTGACATGAAAGAATCTAGGTCCTTCATAGCACTATACACAATCAATGACATGGCGCATGGATCGTGTACATCACTCTGGAGTGTGACTACAAGGTTACAGACTTAAGACAAAATGGAAGCAGTGACCATGCATTTTAGTTGACTGCCGTGCCCAGATGCTCTACATCCGGTATCTATATCTTTGGCATGGAGAGACACCACTGATCATCTACTGAAACTAGCTTAATTTGAGACTCCATGTACCCATTATATAATTTGACCGGTGAGAATTTTGGAGTTTCCATGAAACAAACCTTACTAAAATGACATAACATCAATGAAATAAAACAAAGTAGCAATGCATTATTACATCCAGTTTAAGGGTACCAAACTAGCAAACATATTGTTCTCCATAAAAAAGCATCATATGGTTTGATGCACTTTATGGGCTTGTTCTTCCAGAAGTCATGGCAATGTACACAGTTTACAGCACAGTACATGACTATATGCTTTTATTTCCCTCCAGAAAGTTGACATCATTCAGAACCTACAGAAAACCATGAGGCAAAGTTGGCTTGATTGAGTGATTTGGGTCAACTGGAAAATTTCCTGTAGGATAGTTGGCAGCCTTTCTTCCTCTAGTTGATTTAGTTGTTGAACCTGTACACCAAATATGTTATGTTAACCATAATGGACATAAATGTTCTTTTGAAAGATTGGTCAAGAGAGTAAACAGTTCCTGGTGTTCCAGATTTGCTAGTAAAATTAACACTAGTTGCACGATTAAATCAGTCAAGACAAACTAAAGTTTCCAAGCTACATTGTAAAATATAATAGGTGCCTGGAGATAGTAAATAGTCTCTCAAGTAAAGCATATTTGATCTGTATATATCGTTTAAGGGCACATACCAGCTCGACCATGACCATCCAGACCAGCTATCCTCTGCATAATCCAAAAATATGAATGAATCAAGATATATATTTATGAAAATAAATACATAAGGATAAACTTATAATTTTTTTGCAACAAATATTTATTTTCAAAGAATAAAATCCTAAGGATGTAATTCAACGTACGTTCTTTACCAATGCTGAGCTCAGTTTTTCACTGAGCATCCCTACATTTTAGGAAATCCAACTATAAGGAGGGCCCTTCATCAGAATACAGAAGACATGACAATGACTTGATGCTCTACAACATTTCAAGCAATAAACTTTTGAAGGGCAGTGGATCAAACCAATACAGTCTCCCCCGCCCCCGCCCCCACAGTGGAGCTTGGGCCTAGGGCTGGAAAATAGATGTGGCAGTACCCAATTAAGAAGAGTATTGCAGTTATGAATAAAAGAATTAAATTCACCGTAAACATAAGATTCTGGGGAAAATTATGTGTGCACAAGCATTATTATTAGAATATAATGCCAAAGAATCAATTATTATTTCAATATTTTTTTTGAAATATGATGGAAACATCCCAAAAATAGCTTGGAAGCCACTAAATAGATTGTCCAGATATAAATTTTTATATATGTGAAATACTGTTATATGCATCATTGTCGACTGAAGCACACTAGCTGAGATGCTAGAATTACTACTTGAATACTGTAATTTAAATGAATTTACACACAACATAGAACAATGCAATGGGCAGAAGAGAAATCAGATCGATGTGTTGGCATGTAGGGTATGAAAGCTAGCCTAAGCAGACTAGGCACATCGCTTGTCTATGCATATGTACAGAGAGAGGATACTTTCTAGAAGGATGATATAAAGTATATCATTTTATTTCTGGACAGAAAAATAGATCTGTTTAGAATAGATCCAACCAGTACTGGCAAACAAAAACACACATTGAAATCATGTATAACATCACCTGAGGAAATATTCATCAGGTAGCAAAAGGCATTTTTGAACAAAACCACAGATCTAGATGCACAGATGCAAGAATAATCAAATACGGAGGTGCCATAACATGCTAAATAGAATTACTAACCCAGTCCTTGTGCCCATCAACAACTCTTGTGTGGAGGAAAGCTGTCCAGTCCTCTTCCTTGTAAGATTCAAGTGACTTCAGCGATTGAGGAAAACAACAGATGGGTTGTTCTTTGACAGGAACAGATTGATCTCTTAAATGTCCAAGCTTATTCTTGTCAAAGGGGATAGGTTCTTTTCCTCCATAAGGACTGACCCTTCAACTTTGGATCATCAATATTCAGTGGTTTTGGCGGAGCAGAGATGATATCTTCATCCTCCGCACGGATCACTGCAGGAGGCGGGGATGGAGTCATCTCAAAGTCACTCCACTCTACGAATGATGAATCCATGACCTAGTAGAGGTGTTAGAATTCGGGCCTAGCAACCAAATGAGCAAATGCCTTAAGCTGTTTGTCTTTCTAACTATAACGTGGACAAGGGGTGCCTTGTGAATATTATATAGTCCAAAGTAAAAGCTTGATTTATTTCGAGGTGAACTGTAAAGCTATACAAGTCCAAAATAAAAGTTTGTCTATTTTCCAAGGTGACCTGTAAAGATATACTAGTTCAAAATAAAAGCATGCTACTTTTTCTTGGGGAAACTAAAGGTATACATCATAACGGACACTAGGGATAGTATCCAGCTACTGCCTTCGTCCCGAGATATGTATTTTGTCTATGTATCTGGACTAGTGCATGTCTAGGTACATAGCTAGATATCTTTTATTTAGAATATACAGGGAATATGCCATATTTAATGCATGGCAAGCAAAAACCATTTGCCAGCTTTTTCCTAGTTGTATTCTAAATATGAGCTATCAGTTTTTCTCGAATTGTAGAACTCAGTTTTTATATTCCAGCTTGTGATACAAACAACTCAGATTATGATCCAGCTTTTACAATCCACCAACTCTAAGAATTCCAGAAGCTACCTCACCCATGGAGCTCCCACGTCCAATTGTTGGCCACCATCGTGGTTCCCCTGTCAAAGCTGTGCTGCATTGTCCGGAGTACGTATGGCCAGGCATTTGCCATTGCACACTGGTTTGTTTGGAGACAGAGTAGCTTTTATATAGGGCCCCTTTCACAAAAACTGATTTAACATTTCTACGCTTTGACTGAGTGTTGCACAGGCTAGTCTTATGTAGTCTAGTAGATGGTGCGCATGAATGGTATATTTAACAAAATTTCATGTGTTGTGCCGTGTGGTACTGTTTTGTGTCTTGGAATTTACTTAGGAAGTCTATCACATTATTTGTCGGACATAATAAATACAGTATGTAGGAAATTCATTTATTTGTTTTCACAAGTGTTCCTCGGGGCTTGACTATAGATTTTCCTATGAATGTTCTATGACTATAGGAAATGCTTTTGATGGAAGATTTCCTATGAATGTTCTATGGCGAGATTGAGTAGGTGCCTATTATTTGATTTAAGTTCTCAAACCTATCGAACGATCTAAGATGGAAAAAAGGTCAACATCAAAGTTGTTGTGCTCGAGATGTAAAACATTGTAGTTGACAACTTCAATTTTTCATTCAAGATCATTTTAACATTCAAAGATTAAATATAACATCAAAAAGTTTAAATAAAAGCACAACATCCTTTCACTGGTCAAAAGTGACTATGTGGTTTAGGTGTATGGTTGGGTCAGTCGACCCATGTGGTCACAGGTTTGAATCCCCGAGGATGCACTCTTTGCGTATACCACTAGCCACACAAGGAGTTTACAATGAGTTGTTCACATTTTTATATTTTTTGGATCCATATGTGTCGGTATTTTATATCCGTCCACATACCGAGAGGTATCCCGAGGTAGTATATTGGTTGGTGGGGGATCGCCAGACATGTAACTTTATGGTAAAAGCGAGGATACAAGACACAGATTTATACATGTTTGGGCCGCAAGAGTAGCGTAATACCCTATGTACTGTTTGGGTTGTTGTATATTGCGCCTTACGCTTGTGTATTGTTTGGTGTTGAGGATTTGGTCGTCTATTGTGGTTCTGCCAATCTAGGTACCCCTGCCCTCCTTTATATACTCTTGGGGGCGGGATTACTAGCCAGTTACAAGGTATGAGTCCTAGTAGGATTACAGGGGAATCCTAGTAGGAGTCTGTCTTCTTTCTTCCTTGTAGGTACTGGGGATCTATCCATGTCAATCATTTGTTCGGAGTTGGGGCAGTGACGACCGGTGGCTTGGACAGGAAGTCTCTAAGTTGAAGTAGAGCCCTGTCAGCCTCCTCGGACCACTAGAACTTGTCATGCCGCTTTAGTAGCTTGAAGAAAGGTTGAAGAAAGGTAGACCTCGTTCTCCGAGTCTTGAGATGAATCGGTTGAGCACCGCCATATATCTAGTTAGCTTCTGGATGTCCATGATGCTTGGTGGAGCATGCATATCGGTGATGGCGGAGATCTTCCCTTGGTTAGATTCAATGCCTTGGTGACTAATGATGACCCCAAGTAGTTTCCCGCATGGCATGCCAAAGATACATTTAGTCAGGTTGAGCTTCCACGAGAACTCTCGCAGACTTGCGAAGGTTTCTTCTAGATTCGCAATCAGGTCATTGTGATTTTAGGTCTTTACGACCACGTCGTCCACGTACACCTCAATGTTGCGGTGTATCTACTTCTTGAAGCACTCCTGGATGGCCTGTTAATAAGTCGCGCCGGCATTCTTCAGCCCGAACGACATTGTCATGTAACACAAAGGTCTATATGGGGTGATGAATGCGTTCTTGATTTGATCCTCTTCTTTGATAGCTATCTAGTGATACCCCGAGTAGCAATCGAGGAAACAAAGTAGGGTGCAACCAGCTATGTAGTCGATGACTTAATCAATCGTCGGGAGCCCGAAGGGATTCTTTGGACAGTGCTTGTTGAAGTTGGTGTAGTCGGGACACATCTGGCACTCATTATTGTTCTTCTTCTTGACCAAGACAGGATTGGCGAGCCACTCTAGATAGAAGACTTCCTTGATGAAGCCTGTTGCGACTAGTTTGGCCAACTCCGCTTTAATGGCTTCCCTTTTGTCCTGGGCGAATCTGCGTAGTGCTCGATCAACTCCCCTGCATGTCTGCTGGTTTTCTGTACGAAGATGTCACGGTTGGCCCGAAGGAAGTTAACGAGCGCACTTTCCTATTTAGGATCCAGCCCTATGCCTATCAGGGCTGTCTTGGAGCTATCACCGATCTAAAGGTCAATGGCTTTGACGTCTACTTCTTTTTCTGGCTTGACCTTAGCTGCCCCCAACTTCTTCCCTGGTATATCGAGTTCTTCGTTGGACAGCTTCTTGGATGGTGCGTAAGACTTGCATCATTGAATTTGGCACTTGAGTAGTTGCTGCGAGTTCCACAGCTTCCATGTCGCAAGTGTATGATCTTTTCAAGTCTCCGCGCAGAGAAGTACTCCCTTGCGTCCCAGTTGCATTGCCTGGGACGATGCCATGTTGATGACATCGAGGCCCATATTCTTCAGCGTTTTGGAAAAGACGACATTAAGGCCACTACCACCGTCGATGAGTACTTTGGTGAGTCTAGAGCCTGTGACCATCAGATCCAAGACGAGAGGATAGCACCCTGGGTCAGAGAAACTAGTCCATTGGTTTGCCCTTGAGAACGTAATAGGCACCTCCGACTATTTAAGGAAAGTAGGCACTATGGGTTCAATGGACATGATCTCCCGTAGGGTAAGCTTCTGGGACCGCTTGGTAGGGAGTCCTGATGAGCTGTCGAAGATGACGTTAGCCATTTTTGACGGGTTTTGGAAGTTTTCGTTCTCTCCATCGTCTACGTCTTCCTTGGCTTTACCCTTGTCTTCTTCGCTAGATGGTTCCAACACGTCCTTCATAGCTTTGCACAGGCTGAAGCAATCCCACAAAGAGTGCTTATGGTGCGGGTGCCATGGGCACTTTATCTTCAAGAGTTCGTTGCACGAGGGCCTATCTGAGTTCTTGTTGCCACTGTTCTTGGACGAGCGATGCATTGCCGTGACTACGTTGTAATGCTTGCACTTGCGGTTCTAGCTTCTTGAGTAGTTACTCCGATTGTCGTTGTTGGGGCAATCGTTATGGTTATTGTCATTGTGTTGGTCATTGCTATTGTTGTTGTTTGACTTGAACCTTTCGTATGCTTGTCTTCTTTGTCTACCCAGGTTTGAGCCATGACATTTAAGGATTTGACGCTGTTTGGGCGCCTCCTTCGGAAGTCTTGGAACATCCGGTGGTCAAAGAGGTCATTCTGGAAACAATCAATGATGTCATTCTCTGTTACATCCACGATTGTGGCTTTATTATCAAAGAAACAACGTATGTAGCTTCTTAGGGTCTCGCCTTGCTACTACTTGGTCTGGAGTTGATTCTGCGGGCATCGCGGTAGGAGTTGATCTTATTGCATGCGGAGGTCTTCTATGGGGCGTTCGGGCTCTGGACAATCGCCTCGGTGGCCACGGCCTCCTGATGGTCCTACCCAGCTTCCTTCGCCTCCAACTTGACTTGGTTTAGTGCCTCCGGCTGGTCTGTGCGGAGATCGATCTAACTCAGTCTATGCGGGGGGTCGTTGCCAATCTGACTTGGCCTTCGGCAACTAGTGTGATGGCTTCGCTCTAAGTGGTCCACTGATGGTATAGGATTTTGGTGATTGAGTTGCTCGTATGCTTGCTCATCTAACTACAAGCATGTGAGTGTACTTGTTCTGAGGCATTGCTCATGAGATGAGATTGATGGATGCCACAGTAGCCATGGGAGTGTGATGTTGGCACCCTCGAACTTCCTCGAAGGCATCATCCAGGTTTAAGATTGACAAGGCTTCTCTAAGGCAACGGAAACGCTCAGCTCTTGACGCATTCCTTGCTCTTCGTGTTGTCCTTTCGGCATCAGTTTCCTCCCCTACTACATCAGCAATCAACTCGTCATTGGAAACCTCATCTGGATAATGCTCATGTCATTGGTCTCTATCCCGTTGATCTTCATCTTCATCAACAGCGCCAAGGATGGCAAAGACTTCTTGTTCTAGAGAATAGCTTCCTGAGCTTGATGTGATGACCTCCGTGGTGCTGCCTTCTTCGTAGATGGGCGATAGAGGAGTTCCCTCTTGGAACGGGATTGGATCGAGATAGGTAATGAGGCGCGAATCATTGTTTCTGGCAAGAGCTAGTGGCTTCATGTTAGGCCAATAGATGAATCTGCCTTGCGGAGTAGATGTGATTACCTGGGCTGATAAAGGCGTTTCCTCATCCGAGGAGTAGTCAAGGTCCTTGATCCCATCCGAGTTGGATTGGAATCTAGACATGGCCGCCTGATAGACAGTGTCTGTGTTGCGAGGTCTGAACAAGAGTCGATCTTGGAGGTAGTCCGACTCGTTCTATGCCTGAAGCGCCAGCTCGCACAAGCTAGATTGATTGGAGAGAGAAGTCGAGTTGTATTTGGACTTATCTCCCCAGCCTCTGACTAGGTCAGAGATTGAAAATTCATCAAATTTTCGACAAGGTCTTCCAGCGCTTTGTGGTGGATCTTGATGGTTGAAAGTTTCTTCTCTGGGAGCCGGTGTGATGTAGCTGCGGAAACTTCCGGCACCATCCATGATGCAGACCCAAGAGCCAAATATAGTTTGTGGTGCCCTCCTTGAACGCGACGACAGGCTTCATGATGACTTGTGCCATCGAGTTCGCCAGCGGATTCTTGGCAAGATCCCCTACCTGGCACGCCAGCTGTCAGTGTTTAGACCCGGCAACCTACCGAGGGAGGTGATCGAGGTAGCGTTTTGGTTGGTGGGGCTCGTTGAGATCAGGAGCTCAAAGGTAAATGCAAACACATGATTTAGATAGGTTCGGGCCGCTAAATAGCGTAATACCCTATGTCCTGTGTGTTGGTTGGATTGAATTGATTTTGGAGGGGGTCCCTGCCTCGCCTTATATAGTCGGGGGCTGGGTTATAGGTCGGTTGATTTACAAGAATACTAGTCGGACACGACTAGAGGAGTTCTACTCTTATTACAGCGAGTACTTTCCTCATCCTCGACTAGAGGAGTTCTACTCTTATTACAGCGAGTACTTTCCTCATTCTCGACTAGTTCCTGTCTTTCCATGTAGACTACGCCGCCCTACGCCACCATCTCCATGTCAGATGCGTCTCAGTATCCAGCCGAATATTTGTGACGGTCCAAATCTTCTAGTGGGTCCATATATATGCATGTACGACAATATGTTTCAACTACTATTTACCATCATATCTGTATTTATAGATGTTGCAACATTACCTTGAAATGGAGATATGGAGGCTAACTAATTTTATTGGATACTCAATGGGGGAACTAGATTTCAAGGTGCGCAGACACGTTTTAGGCAATGTTTTTAAATGTGGATCGGGTTAGTTGAGTTTTTTTTTATGCTTTTGTGATGCCGGATGGTAGTGTGGAACAAGAGATGTTACGGTAGGGCTTCTTGTTTTTTATTTCATGGATTATTTAATTTGGCAGTGAATCCGATGCGAGCACACCCTATCGGACATCCGGGTTCACATGGTCATGGGCAGGGTCTCTGGTGACATCATCGCGTTGCATCAGTTGTGCAACAGGGGTGTAGCTGCGGCAGATAGGACACACGAGGCGACTGCAGATAGCGGCGGGTGACAGAGCGTTGGGTTTGTCTCGTGAGCCGAGCTGAATGTGCGTTGCAGCATTCGTTCCACGCCTACTTTCGCTCAAGGACATGGACCTTACCAGTGAGGAGTACCTGGAGCTCTTGGATGCGCTACCTCACCCCGGCAAGACTACAGTACTTGTACGGCACATAGATTCCAAATGTAGCGGAGAAACACGAACTGAGCGTTGGTCATCAGGCACAAGAGAACTGCCCACTCAAGCAATGACAACTCCGTCATGGGACTATTGCAAGCTGCTTCCTGTAACTTCTGAACATGAATGCATGATGTGCACTTCGTGTGTACCTGAGCCTGTTCACACAAATTAACAATATTCTCAATGATGTCATCACAGCCGACTAACACGTACACGCTAATGATTATCTCAAGCTTGCATCAAGTGCAATACTGGAGAAAATAGACAAGAAATAATAATTTGGAGTAACTATAGATGAGTTCTAATACTAATGAGGTCGCAATTTATATGTCATGAATCAAAACCACTGCTAGTAACTTCGCCAGACATGTGATGAACATGCGGGATGCCTTAGATCTTGCATCAGGCAGAGCATATATCAGACATGTGATGAATACGAGGTGCATCACCATATCTTGCATCAAGCAGAGCATATTTCTAATTTGAGCTGGTTGAAGCAAATCATCTAAATAATATAATATGACCATTGAGAATTTTTCTGTTTCCACAAACGAATATTACTTAAACAACATATATAACTTCCACGAAATAACATATAGGTGGCAATGCATTATCACATCCAGTTTAAGGATACCAAACTAGTAGCAAACATAGTTTCATGCACTTATTGGCTTATACTCTTACTGGAGCTATGCCAATGAACACAGCTTATAGCACAGTACATGGCCATATGCTTTTATTTATATCCAGAACCTACAGAAAACCATGAGGCATATCTGGCCTGATTGAACGACTTGGGCCAAGTGAAACATTCTCTGTGGCATAGTTGGCAGCCTTTCTTCCTCTAGTAGATTTAGCTTTACCTGTATACATAATATGTTGTGTTAACCATAATGGACATAAATCTTGGTTTGAAAGATTGATCAAGAGAGTAAACAGTTCCTGGTCTTTCATATTTTGCTAGTAAAATTAACACTAGTTGCATGATTAAATCTATCATTACAAAGTAAAGTTTCCAAGCTACATTGTAAAATACAATAGGCACATAGAGATAAAATAGTATCTCAAGGAAAGCACATATTTGATATGTGTATATAATTGAAGGGCACATACCGGCAGGACCATCAGCACCCGGACCAACAATTTTCTGCATAATCCAAAAATATGAATGAATCAAGTTATGTGTTTAATTGAAATAAATACATAAAACTACTATAAAATATTCTGTTGGTAGTATAAACGCTATGGATGACACATTTATTTCGTGCCATAAGTTTCTGTAAAGGAGGTGACTACCTTCTTCTGAAGTTTTGTCCCTCTGAACATACCAGTCGCCGGTCCATTTGTTTCCAGAAACTCTTTCACATCAGGTTTGGAACGAAACTCCCTGCGGTACAACCTATGTTCGTAGGTCTACATATAAGCAATTTACTTGGAGTTAATATAAAGCTTTTACATAAATAATAATTTGAGAAAAATATATGCAACAAGGACAGTCCATCTTGAGCCTTGAGACATTCAGTCTTCAAAATTTATCTTTCAAACAACAGTTTCTAATGTTGTATATATCCACAGCATAATAAAACTGTAATACCTCGAGAAACTTCTATTCATGCAAATAAACTCATGTCTATTCTAAATAACATTGATGGAAACAATTTAAGGATTTTCAAACATAGGGTGGTTGATCTTTGTCATATAAGAACAAAATAAGCAGTTTATAAGATATGATATAGCCTAGCTTAGAGATTTTTCAACACATAATGAACAATCCCTGCAATCAATTATCCTCAACATTAGTTTACATTGTCATATGCATGCAAAGCATATGAAATTATAATATATTGTGAACTCTTTCCTGAAATTTAACTCACTTAAAAAAACATTAACAGAAAACTAAAATTCAAACATTTTCACCCTGCAACTGATATTTATTGTCCAAGAATAAAACCGGAATTATGTAATCCATTTTCTGTTGTTTACTGATAATGTGCTCGGTATTTCATTGAACATCCCAGCATTTTATGAAATCCTACTATATAAGCTTATGATGTAGATCAGTGGGCTCAGTATCAGAAAAACTTGTGGCAATGACTTGACGCTCTCTCTCTCTCCCCCCCCCCTCTCTCTCTCCCCCCCTCCCTCCCTCCCTGCCTCCCTAAGCCACACCGTGGATAAAATGTATGTCGAGCTTGAGACGATGGGAGGAAAATAGATGTGGCAGTACCCAATCAATTAGGACAATCAGGAATTAAAATTGATATTCATAATAAGCATAACATTCAGAGGATCGAAAAATGATGTATGCACAAGCATTATTAGAATATAATACCAAAGGATGAACTCTTGTTTCAAACATCCTTGAAATATGATTGAAACATCCCAAGAAATGCTTTGAAACCACTAAACAGAATGTCCTGATATAAATTTATACATATGTGAAAATAGTGTCATATATATCATGCTCACACCAAAATGCTATAATTACTTAAAAATTATATTTTCAATGATTTTACACACAACATAGAACAATGGAATGGGCTGAAGGGCAATCAGATCGATGTGTTGACATGTAAGGTTTGAAAGCCTAAGCAGAGAAGGCATATCGATTGTCTATGCATATGTACAGAGATACTTTCTACAAGGGTTATGTAACTATGCCATTTTACTTCTAACCCAAAATAGATCAGTTTGGAATACATAGATCGAACTAGTACTGCCGAAAAGCATACATTTGAACCATAAACCACATCTGCTCAGGAAATATTATTCAGTTAACACAGAGTATTCCTATGGTAGCAAAAGGCATTTTGAACAAAACCACAGATCTAGATACACAGATGCAAAACTAATCTACTACGGGTAAGATAGAAATACTAACCCAATCCTTGTGACACCCATAAGCTCTAGGGTTAACGAAAGCTTTCCAATCCCCTTCCTCGTAGTTTTTAAGCGACTTCAGCGATTGGGGAATCTCAACTTCTTGTTTTCCATCACGCACAGATTGTTGTTTGATAGGAACAGACTGGTCTCTTAAGTGACCAAGCATATTCTTGTCAAAGGGGATAGGTTCTTTTCCTCCATAGGGAACGAGAACCATTCTCAAAGGAACCGCTTCTAGTGGATCCGTACCCTTCATCTGTGGATCTGGAATATTCACCGGGTTTTGCAGAGCCGGCATGGTCTGTTCCTCCTCCGCTTTGCTCACTGCAGGAGGTGGGGATTCAGATAAGGTCATCTCGGAGTCACTCAACGAATCTTGGTTTTCTACTAAGGATGAATCTGTGACCTACTAGTAGAGGTGCGAGACTTTTGCCTCTGGCAACTAAATGGGCAAATGCCTTACACTCTTTGTTCTTCTTCATATAATATATAAAGTGGAGCAGGGGTGGCTTGTGAATATTATATAGTCCAAAAATAGAATCTTAATGGTTATAAGGTGAACTGTAAAGAAATAATAGTCCAAAATAAAAGCTTGCCAATTTTCCTAGGTGACCTGTAAAGATATAATAGTCCAAAATAAAAGCATGCCTATTTTTCTAGGTGAGCTGTAAAGATATACTAGTCCAAAATAAAAGCTTGCAACTTTTCATATGCGAAACTAAAGCTATACAGCATATAGTAACCGAAAACATGGATAGCATCCAGGTACTCCAGTTGTCTTTAGATATATACATGGTATCCTGGCTAGGTACCTGGACCGGTGCTTGTCCAGGTAGGTAGCCGGAATACCTTTTAGTTTACGATAGAGGGAATATGCCATATTTAATACCATGTGAGAAGCAAACACCATTTGCTAATTTTTTCTTGTTGTATTCTAATTATGAGCCAGCTGTTTTGCTTTGGTTGAGGACCTTTCTGGATCCACCTAAATTGTAGCCCAGTTTTTGCATTCCAGCTTGTGATATAAACACCTCACATTATAATGCAGCTTTTACAATCCACCAACTGAATTCCTGAAGCTACCTCACCACTTTGGCTCTCTTTTACAAACTTGTGTCGCTTTGTCCAGAGACTAGGGAGGAACAATGAGATCTGGATGCATTTGCCACAGTCCGCTGCTTTATTTGTAGACTAAGCAGCCCTTAATTTATATGGGCCGCCTTAGCACAAAAAACTAATTAATGTTTTAATGCTTGACAAACAAGCGTGGCAGGATAGTCTTACGCAGCACACTAGATAGAGCCAAGGTATATGATTTATTTAAACAATTCCATGTCTTGTGCCTGTGGTACTTATGTGTATCTTGGACATTATTTATGATATATAGCACATTTTTTGTCGACAATAGTAAATACAGTATATAAGAAACTCATTTCTTTATTTCACAAGTGAACTCCAGGCTTGATTATAAATTTTCTATAAACGCTTTCTGATGGAAGACTTCCTATGAATTTTCAATGAATAGATTGAGTAGGTTTGCGACTAAAATTTTCTTCAATTATGTAGTTTCATTTGTATAGCTTCATTGAAGATTTTCTATAAACTTTCTATGACTAGAAAATTCTACGGATCTTTTCCTATCTATACATTTATTTCTTGTGATAGAGTTATTAACATACTTTGTTTGGTCATAGAGCATTATAAAAAATCTACTTTGACTACATTCAATGTTAAATGCTCTATGGCTATAGAAAATTCTAAACGTTTTGTGCAAATGATGAGTAGGCTTTTGTTAACCTTCAAAATTATTGGTATATTTACTAAATCATATTGTTGATTTTTTTTTGTTAAAGTTACAGTCCATTCCATATTTTTAATCTCTCGAGCTAATATCCTCTATTGCTAATTAGAAACTCATTTTGGCAACAATAAATTATAATATGTGATATCCCAAAATAGTGGCCTAACATGCCAAAGTAACTACATCAATTATAGGAAGAGATCTCCTTCCATTCACTCTGAGGGAATTTGGACCTGAGACCAGTGCCATTGAAAATGAAAATCTTATCTCTTTGGCTTTCTGGTTTATATATGGAATGCCAAAATCGTAGTCTATATGTGACCGGGGCGGCGAATTTAGTGGAGGCTGCTCCTATACTTCGAGGTGGACCCTTACTTGATTTGCTTTGGGCCTCCACCTTGGCATCTCGAATTTGATAAACTTCATGCCTCTTTCCGGTCTTGAATGCCAAAGCTGCTTGTTCACTATTGGGTGTGACAAGTTTAGCAACTAGTTCAGAGTTCCCATCAAAGTCATTCACATTTAAAGTGGATTTTAGCATTAGATATCTCACCCAAACCTAATAAAACTAGAATCTTAAATCCTCCATGGACCAGAATATAGTTTACCGGATGCACTGCCACAAGTACGATTTTGGGTAATTTAATGAATATAAGGCATTTAGCTTAAATCTATGCTAGTATTAATTATAGTCAAATTAGTTTAACCTGAGATTCTTGTGTGGGTCGATCTAATAGTATCCAGACTCTGAGTAATCCAACTTGTGATCAAAACATCCCAGATTGTGGTCCAGTTTTTACAATCCACTAATGACAGGAATCCCACAAGCAACCTCTCCACAGCTTCTTCTTCGTAATCTGGTCAGTTCCTATATAGCTCATTAGCATTATTGAATCAAGCAATATAGCAAAAATATAAGTCATGATGCATTGTTGTGGACATTATTTTATCCTGTGCCGTGAATAAAGCAGCCTGTCATGTTGTTTATCCTTGTGAATTAATTAACGGAGGGATAAGTGATAATTGACATGAAAGAATCTAGGTCCTTCATAGATACACAATCATTGACATGACGCACGGATCGTATACATCTCTATGATCTGTGACTACAAGGTTACAGACATACAGACCAAATGGAAGCAATGATCATGCATTTGAGTTGACTGCCATGCTCCGATGCTCTACTTCCGGTATCTATATTTTTAGCACGAAGAACACAACACTGATCATCCACTGGAACTAGCTTAATTTGAGACTCCATGTACCCATGTTGGCAAATAGTCTTCCACTAGGAGGAAATAGGCAGGCTACAGGTAAGACATTTGCGCCGTGACCCTTGATGACAGACAACAATCCAATACTGGAGGAAACAGGGAAGAAATAATCATATGAACTGAAATACTAATGAGGTCACAATTTATATATGATGAATACTAGGTCCATCAGATAAGACATCAGGCTAAGCAAATTAACCTTAGGCAGCAGCCAAAGCCTATATCTTATTTTAGGTTAAAGCTAGTTAGACATCTATATAATATAATTTGACTGGTGAGAATTTTGCAGTTTCCACAAAACAAACCTTACTTAAATAACATATCATCGACAAAATACAACAAACTAGCAATGCATTATTACATCCAGTTTAAGGGTACCAAACTAGCAAACATATTGTTCTCCACAAAAAACATCATATGGCTTGATGCACTTTATGGGCTTGTTCTTTCAGAAGTCATGGCACTGTACACAGTTTACAGCACATTACATGACTATATGCTATTATTTCCCTCCAGAAAGTTGACATCATTCAGAACCTACAGAAAACCATGAAGCAAAGTTGGCTTGATTGAATGCTTTGGGTCAACTGGAACATTTTCTGTGGCGTAGTTGGCAGCCTTTCTTCCTCTAGTTGATTTAGTTGTTGAAACTGGATAAACTTCATGCCTCTTTCTGGTCTTGAATGCCAAAGCAGCTTTTTAACTATTGGGTGTGACAAGTTTAGCAACTAGTTCACAGTTCCCATCAAAGTCATTTACATTTAAAGTGGATTTTAGCATTAGATATCTCACCCAAACCTAAATAAAACTGGAGTCTTAAACCCTCCATGGACCAGGGTATAGTTTATCCAGATGCTCTGCCACAGGTACGATTTTGGGTACTTTAATGAATATAAGGCATTTAGCATAAATCTAGGCCATTATTAATTATAGTCAAATTATTTTAGCCTGAGATTCTTGCGTGGATCTAATAGTATCCAGTCTCTGAGTAATCCAACTTATGCTCAAATCAGCCCAGATTGTGGTCAAGTTTTTACAATCCACTGACCACAGGAATCCCACAAGCTACCTCTCCCTAGCATCTTCTTTGTAATCTAGTCAGTTCCTATATAGCTCATTACCATTCAATAAATCCAAGGAATATAGCAAAAATATAGGTCACGATGCATTGTTGTGAACATTATTTTATCCTGGGCCGTGAATAAACCAGCCTGTCATGTTCTTTATCCTTGTGAATTAACCGAGTGATAATAGACATGAAATAATCTAGGTCTTCATCTTCCTTGGCTTTGCCCTTGTCTTTGGCACCAGATGGTCCAGCGCATCCTTGATATCTTTGTGCAGGCTGAAGCAATCTCATGCAGAGTGCTTAGGGGTACTATTTCTTCAAGAGTTCATTGAATGAGGGTCTGTTTGAGTTGTTGTTGTCACTGTTCTTGTACGAGCGTTGCATCGCCGCGACTGTGTTGTCTGGCTTGCGCTTGCGGTTTTGACTTCCTGACTAGTTACTCTAGTTGTCGTTGTTGGGGCAATCGTTGTGGATCTTGTCGTTGCGTTGGCCATTGCTATTGTTGTTATCGTTTTTGTTTTGGCCCTTGTTGCTGTTGGACTCGAACCTTTCGATCTCCTTGTCTACTTCATTTGCCCAGGTCTGAGCCATGACCTTGAAGGATTTGACGTGGTTCTGACTTCTTGAGTGGTTACCCCAGTTGTAGTATTGGGACGATTGATGTGGTTCTTGTCGTTGCATTGGCCGTTGGTATTGTTGTTATTGTTGTTGTTCTAGCCCTTGTTGCTGTTGGACTCGAACCTTTTGATCTCCATATCTTCTTCATCTGCCCAGGTCTGAGCCATGACCTTTAAGGATTTGACGCTGTTTGGGTGCCTCCTACCAAAATCTTAGAACATCCGGAGGTCAAAGAGACCGTTTTGGAAGCAATCACTGACGTCATTCTCTATGACATCCACAATTGTGGCTTTTTTGTCGTAGAAACGGCGTATGTAGCTTCTTGGGGTCTCTCCTGCTGCTGCTTGATCGGGGACAAGTTGATTCTGTTGCCAGAACGTTGCATTGCCCTGGTGGAATTCCTAGTGAACACCTTCTTTAGATCTTCCCACGAATCGATGGAGTTTCTTGCAAGTGACTCGAGCCATGTCATTGGTGCTACCTCCATGCAGATGGGGAAGTAGACTACTTTGGTGTCATTGTTGCTGCCGGCAGTTTGTACTGCCAGTGAGTAGCATCGGAGCCATTGGACTGGGTCTTTCTTGCCATCATACTTGGTGATTCTCGGTTGTTTGAACTTGTCGGGTAGAAGTGCCCTCCTGACTCATCAAGAGAAAGCGAGAAACCCGTCAATGTTGTCTCCTGGGTGATCGACTTCTTCTTCACGTTTGCAGCGCCAGCTATCGATGATTGTGCAGGCATCGCAAGTGGAGTTGATCTTATTGCGAAGCTCTTCTATGGGGCGTACGGGCTCTGGACGACTGCCTCGGTGGCCACAGCCTCCCGATGGTCCTACCCATCTTCCTTCGCCTCCAACTTGACTTGGTTTAGCACCTCCGGCTGGTTTGTGTGGAGGGTCATTACTGATCTGACTCAGTCTCCACAGGGGGTCATTGCCAATCTGACTTGGCCTCCAACTACTAGCGTGATGGTTTAGCTCTGAGCGGTCCACCGATTGTATAGGATTTTGGCGATCGAGTTACTCGTATGCTCGCTTGGCTAGTTCTGCAAGCATATGAGTGTACTTGTTCTGAGGCATTGCTCGCGAGATGAGATCGATGGATGCCACAGTAGCAATGGGAGTGTGATGTTGGCACCCTCGAAATTCTACGGATCTTTTTCTATCTATACATTTATTTCTTGTGATAGAGTTATTAACATACTTTGTTTGGTCATAGAGCATTATAAAAACTCTTCTCTGACTACATTCAATGTTAAATGCTCTATGGCTATAGAAAGTTCTAAACGTTTTATGCAAATAATAAGTAGACTTTTGTTAATCTAAAGTATCATTAATGTATACTTACCCAATATATTTTTTATTTTTATTTGATAAAGTTGGGATTGCGTTCCGGGACAAACTGTATCATATATGGAAACAAGTGGTGTGCATGAAATATTGCTTTAGGGTGGACCAGCTTGAAAGACAATCTCAACACATGCTAGCTTGAAAGATAATGTCAACACATGGCAGCTTAAAAGATAATTTCAATACATGTTGCCAGGACTTGTCTCGACATCACTATGGAGGTTGCCACTGTATGTGAAAAGAAATGGGGATCATGTAATGGAAATAGAATGTTGAAGATTAATATTAATCCCTATGGTCACCATGAGAAATTCTTAATCGCACTGCATGGGCTCCTTACAAGCATAAATTATATCATAGCTTTACGATACATACGGATATGTACATCTCAAATCACTTATATCTCCAAACCAGAACCGAGTTTGTAAACTCCAAGTCCTGAATAAGTTTTTACAACTAGAATTTCATTAAGCTGTACATATTTACGTATTACAACACCAACAGATATTGGCTTGCATAATCAAAATCACCTTCAAGTCATGATCTATACAGGACATGCTCAGGTTATTACTGTAATCATACCTAAAGCACTGGCGAGTTGACATGCAGCATTTCAGCCTTTCAGGGTGGAGGCTGCACTTTAGGAAGGCACTACAGTCGACACAAATCAAAAGAATGGGATGGCGGAAAAAATGAACTAAAATGACCACAATGGTTAGAGGGGGAAACCAGGAAAATAAAGGAGAATTAGAGGAACCAACCAAACTAGCACCAAAATAGAGGAAAACCAGAAGGCACATGAATACGACAAGAAACCAACAAAGGCATATATAACAAGCAAAAAGGGATCAATATGCAGAGGGCCTAAAATAAGAGGAAACTAATCAAAACCAAACAGAATCAGGGAACAAATCCGTCAACACAAATGAGTTTAGTGATAGATCCATCAACACAAATCCGTCAACCAGTAGCAAAGCAACAGATGACCTCACCAAGAAAACTGATGAACTCAAGAAGAGAGACAGAAGCAATGATGGAAAGGCCAGTGAGCAGACAACCATTAACGCAACAACATGCGCCTCCTCGATCTATTATAAGGCGCAAATCCAAAGCTAGTGTGTGGCACATACCACCACCAGAAGGAACGTCAAGCGTGCACTGGTGAGCGCCCAGCTCCTCGCAAAGGCCAGCAATCCAGGGTCCCAATCTGACGGAAATTCAGCAGAGAAACATGGCACACGAGAACGCACGATAGAGCGGGTGAATCAGAGGGGAAGGTTTTTCCTCCGAGAAGCGGCCAATTTGGCGTCACTTCCACAATCTCTGTTCAAAACAGGTGGTGAAAGAGCTCCCAAGATCATGGACTAGACAGAACGCACTTGCACACTGAACAGGGAGAATGCAGGAGCAGAGGCATTAAAAAACCTCATACACATAGAAAATAGCAAAGCTGTATCCCCAACCAATAGTTCAACACTGTCAGTAAACAACAATGTCGACAAAGGTCAATTGCAGCTTATTTATACCCGTGTCCCTGTGTGGTTGTCCAGAGGGTGGTTTTATTTGTACGAGTCAACAAGGGACACAGATTGTATCATGCAATAAAAAATATTTGGAGTATAATTTTGCGGGTCAAACATGGCTAGCTGTAGATGACTTATCTGATAATCGTTAAGAATATTGTCTCCGACAAGAAAAGGGACATAGTGTCAATGGGGCAGTAGTAGTAAGGTACACAACTAGACTGCATATATTTATCTTAAGATTAAAAAATGCTTTCAGCATAGATTAAAGGTATTTCAGGCAAGGAAATAGCTCAATCACAAAACACCTAGGCCAGACGTACCATTGGCTACTTGGCAATCACTACGGGAAACAGGGAAGATGCCGAGTGCTAGGGGCACTCGGCGAAGGCCTAAAAACACTCGGCAAAGAGTTTGCCGAGTGTAACACTCGGCATCTGACACTCGGCAAAGATTTTAACGGCAAACAGAACTTTGCCGAGTGTCAAATGTCGGGCACTCGACAAACATCTTTGCCGAGTGTCAGACGACACTCGGTAAAAAAAACCGTCGGCGAAGATGGAGTAATGGCGCGGCACGGTGTTAGGGGCTTTGCCGAGTGCTTCACAGAAAAGCACTCGGCAAAGGCCAACAAATTTGCCGAGTGCCATGTCGAAACACTCGGCAAACTCCAGCAAGTTTGCCGAGTGCCACCTGGAAACACTTGGCAAAGTGGCACGTACATACCTATTTTTATTGCCTCTTTGCCGAGTGTATAAGCTGAAACACTAGGCAAAACTGCGACACTCGGCGAAACAGTAACAGAAAATGATAGAAATAGCCGCTTTGGCAAGTGTATAGTCCAAAACACTCGGCAAAGAGGCCCTTTGCCGAGTGTAACACTCGGCAAAGTGGTAAAAACCTCCCTGTTTTTACTGCTTTCTTACGTATAAAGGACCCCTCTCAAAAAAAAATCACAGGCATGTTTATTACCTTACAGGCATATAATAAACATCACAGGCATATATTTTAGGTCACATGCACACAAATCACCGAGTACATGTTCTAGTTTGAACAAACCACAATTCCACAAGTATATGTTCGAGATTAAACAAGTAGTTCACAAACAATGCACAAGTCAGCGAGGTGGCGTCCCTGGGAACCGCTGCGACAAACCTGGGTCTTGAGCTTGGGAATTTGAAGCCACCGATTGGTTCTGCACATAGAAGAAGACGTGTGAGACAAGATTGATATCATTTGAGCTAAATAAGTCATCTTTGAGCTAACGAAGTCATTTGAGGTAACTAAGTCATGTTTGAGCTAACAAAGTCAAGTATTGAAACTAAAGTTCAAGTGACTCATAGGAGTATGCGTGGGTAGCTGAGGTGGAGGGAATATCATCAGTGGCTGTGGTAGTGGTGTACCCATACTCCTAGCAATAGCCATATTTTGCATATATTAAAACATTTGTTCCATCCTCAACCGATTTTCTTCGTCCATCCTCTACCGCTCGGCCTCCATCCTCTGCCAAACCATCCGCTCCACCCTCGCCTCCATCTCCTGTTGTTGCTTCTCCACTTGGGCCTACAATTTTTCATCACAATATTACAATGCAAAGGATATGAAAAGTTCCCAAAATTTGAAAGGAACCAATCTATGTTGTCCATTGCCTATACAAAAAGTTTTGAAGTCCAACTCTAATTCGACCGTCACTTTGACTCCAAATCTTAACAGATCATTCTGAACTTCTAAACTCTTCTCTCAAGATGCTCCAGCTTGTAAGAGTCGTACATGACAAAAGATGCGAAACCTTCTCAATTTTTTTCCAAAGTCTCCATGTATGACATCATAAGATCTTGACAAATCTCGTGATTTTCAGAGTTCGTTTGCTTTTTCTAGAATTTAAAACCATTGGACCACACGTTCGTGGTCGTATTTTCTGAACAAGATGTTCGAAATTTCTTTTCATTTTCTGGGTAAGGCCCCAGAGTGGACTCAATAACATGAATAGGATTTTTCCACTAAACTTATTCTATTATTTCAAACACTTGCAGTTCAAATTTGCCCGTAACTGAAAAAAATCCTATTTGTGCTATAAATTTATTAAATATAGCAAATTGATCCACAAATATACCAAATTTGAACATGTAGTATCACATGTTGTGTGTGGAGAGTGGAAAAAGTTTGGAGGGCAGGGAAGAAAAAAATTGTTATTTTGCCGAGTGCCTGAGGACTAACACTCAGCAAAGTACAAACGTCCGGCACGTGGCTACCACACGTGCTAGGCACGTGTTAGAGATTTGCCGAGTGCGGCTTACTGACACCCGGCAACACTGTACTTTGCTGAGTGCCTAGGGATGGACACTCGGCAAACCTATAATTTGTCGAGTGCCGCTAACGGGCACTCGGCAAAGTGCAAACGTCCGGTACGGTTCGTAACGGCTGTCGTGCGTGCTAGGCACGTGTTAGAGATTTGCCGAGTGCGTGCTGTTTGCCGACTGTTGTTGTCGTTTTTGCTGAGTGTTTCATTCATGACACTCAGCAAACAAGTCGTTTGCCGAGTGTATTTTGAATGCTGAGTGTATATATATGGATACACTCGGTAAACGTGTCCTTTGCCGAGTGCCCGATAGATTGCACTCGGGAAAGATTAAAACACTCGGCTTTTTTGCGGTTTCCCGTAGTGAATGGGTAGGTTTCTGATATGCAGCTATTCAAAGCATGAACAGAAAAAAGCATCATCTCACGTAATGTCAACAATAAACCAAGAAGGATATCAGGATATCATCTTCAAACCCATTAACAAAACTGCAATAGCTAGAAACTATATAATTCGTTAAAGTATGTGCAGCCCCATCTATACTAGTCATACAACCAACGGTCATTTGGTTGTCTCTCTCTAGAAGGAAGATAGAAATATCATGATTGCAAGGTTGCCCCATTGTTATGGTTAGGGACATTTGTTGACCCATCAATAGCACAGGTCTCCATACTCTGTACTTGAAGATTTGAAGGGACCTGTATAGAATGAAAAATGCAAAAATGATCAATTAATATGAAGAGTCCTTAAAATGGCAAATTATAAAGGAAACACAAAATATGGATAATTCCCATCAATGAACAACACTTTTCACTTGAACCAATATGTAGTTTATTTGAATTGTTCAACCTGATGCATACTTTGCTGAGTCACTTATTTAATTTATTAAATATTGGCAGTCTCTATCTCCAGACACACACATAAACATATTGTGATTAGTAATTCACTACTGAAAATATGAGCATTCATCCTCAACCGTAGTACCCGTTGCTTTTCGGGTCCAAAATTGGTGGTCTCCGGACACCCGGTACTAAAAGGTACCTTTTAGTACCGAGTGGTGTTATGATCCGGTACTAATGCTCCTAGAACTTTTACTACTGGGTCATAACACCACCCAGTACTAAAGGGTCACTTTTAGTATCCGATGGTGTTATGACCCAGTACTAAAGGTCTCTCCATGGGTTACATCGAAAGGAAAGTATATCTACATCCATCGCATGTGTTGTGTAGGTGGAGTGGTAAGGAAGGATCGTGTGAGGCTGAAGGTCATGGGTTCGAATCCCAGGGACCGGGCACATGCATATTATGCGTGAAATATAGCAGTACAGGTTGTACAACCTACTAAAGGGGGGGTTTGGAACAAGGCAGTTTCCCTAGCAGTATTCTCTAACCGATTTTTATTTC
The DNA here is from genome assembly GCF_000263155.2 of Setaria italica. Taxonomy (NCBI): domain Eukaryota; kingdom Viridiplantae; phylum Streptophyta; class Magnoliopsida; order Poales; family Poaceae; genus Setaria; species Setaria italica. The sequence continues at coordinate 7,257,299 of NC_028457.1, forward strand.
CTCCAATTAATTTGTATAGTATTTACACATAAACGCATATTGCAGAAATAGAAGAAGCATAAGTTTCAGTAGTTTAACTCACATCAAGGTCCAGAAGCTCTATTTATTGGTTGTATATTTACTTGCATGAGTGGTATGCCATAAGTACTCAGGATGCCCAAAACCTGTTGAACCCTCCTGTCAACTTCTTCACATTTGATCTCAACTACCTTAAGATGGCTGCACACAAATGGTTTTTCCAACGGCTCATAAATTCTTTCTGTTTCCACTTGGTCTTTTGGTACCTATAAACATTACAAATACTTTGCAAGTAATTTATCAGTAATGGATGGCAATTGATATTCAATACCACATGTCACTTATCTTAAAAAATATAAGTACCTTAGAAAGCTGGAAGGTTAGCATCTCAATAATAGGTGAATGACTGAGGAAGCAAGTTAATATATTGAGATCAACAGCAACACCAGGACAGGATTGGCTGAGTAACAATGTCTTTAACTTGCCAAATGTAGGGAAAAATAATTTTTAATCCCTGATGACAATAAACGGGCCAAGGTGTAAAGGAGTAAGATCTAACAAGTCAGAAGTGATGAACAAAATATTTGTAATGCATGATGTGGTCATACCATAGAGAACACATTGTTTTGGTGCAAGATGCCATACTATTTAGACGGAACTAATGCAAGAAGTTTAATATCCGTATTTATATTACAGATTCACCATGCAAAAGAATATCCATATATTTCCCATATCAAGTAAGCCATATAGAGAAGTTTGAGTCACACTAATTACTGCATGTCAATTCATTCTTAGCTATGTAATTCCGTTGATTTAGGAATTAGAAGGGTCTTACAGCCTGCACGAAACAAATGTCAAACAATAGTGATGAATGGAATCCGCTAAAAAGGAAAACATACCACATCCGAAACAGCTGAGAGCTCCAACTCTGAAACTTGCGATAAACCTTTCAAAAGTATGACCTCACCGTGCGAGTCATCGCCAGAATAATAACAACCAAAATAATTACGAGAATCAAAAGTATTCGTACAACAAATGTCATTAGAGTATACCGTCAATCTCACAACCGCTGAAACTAAAAATGGCATGTTTTCAAGCAAGGGAGTTCTACCACCACAATCACTTAACACAAGCGAGACAAGTCTAGGCGAAGAAACCTGCACACGATAGAACATTGGAAAGTCACAGCGGACAATGCTGAGATGTTTTAAGTATGGGGCTGAAATATCCCCATAAAGTTCACCATGCCTATCCATCTTGAGACGCTGGACAGCCTGAAAAATCGAGAGTGCTGCTCCGTAGAGTGACACGTGCAAGATGCAATTTGTTATTAGGTGCTTTGAGATGATGGGCACATCCGGTAGCTCAAAAGGCGAGCTCTCCTCCTTGTACATGTAGATGCCATGGGATGTGCGCAGCGAGAGTACCCGAGCTTGGCTTAGCAGCGCAAGCCGAAACCACAGGTTCACACTCCTTTCATAGGCGGGCAGGAATGGCTTGAAGTAGAAGTCACACTCCTCGAGATCAATCACGAACGAGTCCAGTTGGGCTCCAGGGTCGCGGAGGAGGAGCAGGTTGTCGACGAAACGAATGAACCATAGGGGGTTGTTGCAGCTCTTGGCACTGGTGACACGTAGGGCAGGGGCAGATTTCCAGAGATCGTGCCAGCGCCAGGCAAGCAGGGATGTCGACACCACGTCATGCGCGGGGAGGAAGGACATCACATGGTGGAGCAGTTCATCAGGAAGGGCACCGAGGCGGTCAGCCCCTCCCGGCGTGGATGATTTCTTGGTCATCCCACTGCGCCAAACACGGCCAAATACGATAAACGGCGTACCTAGGAGCTGGAGGATGAGTATGCTGCGTCAAAAAAAGAAAAGAAAAGAATTGTTCAATGCAAAATAGTTCACCAGTCATCACAAACGCATAGACAAGCGTGCAAATTGTTTTCGTCCGAGACAATTACATTAATAAAGAAAAACTACAAAAAGCTAAAGCGAAACTATCTCGGCATTCTTCATTGATTCACACAGCACATAATATGATGTCATCATCCTTGCATGGAAAATATATTATACCCAACTAATGAAGAGACGCAGATCATTCAGGCATCAATCCTCCCTTGCTATCACCTGCTAACCGTATTAAATTGCCCGTATTAAATTAAGTCATAGTGAGAATAACATTGCTCACTAGTTAGCAGTCATTTACATTTGCAATCCACATTAACTCAATGATCGCTGTAAATGCCATTTTGCAATATCATGAACTTCAAAGTATTTACATAAACAATCCAAAACTCATAGATGAAACTTGAAATTTTAAAGCCCCAATTTCTTAGCGCACATGAAACTCATTTAGATGTAAGCATGAAAATATCTAGTGATGGATATGTCACATATATACTGCTTGAGAAACAGTAGATGAATAGCAGGACTACAGATAGAAGTAAGTACCACTTCAGGTTCAGCTATCAGCTCCAAAGTCCTAGCAGCTGACAAACCTTTGAGAAGCACACAGCCTGCACTGCCATCATCAGTGGAATAACAGTGCCAGCACAATACCCAGGGTCATCGCTCTCACAATAATCATGACATCATGTGTCCAATAATGTAACTGTTGCTCTAACTAACACTGGCATGTCTTCAAATAAAGCAGTTTTACCCCAACAACAATTTAGTTGCAGTGAAATGACACCTGGGGTAGAAATAAGAGTCCGGCAGTCCGAGCAAAAGATGCAGGCTTGAATGCTCAGATGCTCAAGGGATCGGGAAGAGATCTTGTCAGCATGAATGCGGCATTCTGTCATGTTTATCCTGCAGTGCTTGACAACTCGAGAAATCATGAAACTTGCCTGGTAAACATAGACCACAAAGCTTCAATTTGTTCAAGTACTGAGAGAAAACAGGCAGATTATCAAGCCACAATTCTTTGACCATCCCACCACCACCACCACCAATGACAGAAACACTCAGCACCCGAACTTGGCACAATAAGGCATGCCGAATCCACAGGTTCACGTAGGGCACATCAGCTGCAATGTAATGATCAAACTCGAACAGGCACACCTCCCAGTTTGTGCGGTCACGGAGCAGCAGGAGATGGTCCAAGAATTTCCGGTGAAAACTGACTTGGCCAGCACCAGTGACACGCAGAACGGGCATGGACTTCCAGAGCTGACACCAGCGCTTCACGATCACGCAAGTTTGCACAGCCTCCCGTGCATCCAGGAAGCCAAGAACGTGGTGGAGTAGAACGTCAGGCATGAGGCTGATGAGGTCGTCACCGCCTGCTGCCGACGCGCTCTGGGGCATTCCGTCGAACACGCTGCAAGCGCCCAACTCTGCTCAGAGATAACCGTCAATTTTGGAGAAAGAGGGGGAGGGAGAGAGAGAAACAGGGAGAGACCGAGAGAGTGAGAGAGAGATTGCGAGCTGGTCCAGCTCACCTGTTTGAGGATTCATCCGTTGCTCCAGAGGCAAGCGGACCACGGCGGTGGAAGGGGAGAAGTTTCCTCGAATCTCTCGTCGAATTTCCGTTCAAGATTGAAAATACAGAGCCCGTTAGAGGCCTGGTGGACGCGGAGAGCAACGGTGGCGAGGTTCGTGGCCGTGGGCGAACCCTAGAAACTTACAGACGTAGTCACGTAGCCGACATTGGTGGATGAGTGGAGTACCCTGTGTTTTTGGCACGGGGAGGAGGGCGCAAAAGGCTCCAATGAGATGACCGGACAAATTTACAATATGCACACTGGAAAACAATTTTTTATGGAAAGGCGACATGAAACTTTGTAAAACACCCTTCTACTTTGGAACCAGAGTGTTCGCTCGTTAATTAATTATTAATAAAATCACAACCTTGATCACCAACTTCATTTTTTTTGTGCACCTAACTTTAATTCGCTTTTCAATGTAGCTGGTCTGTACGAGAATAAAATTATTATAATGAGTTATATATATATATATATATATATATATATATATATATGGGATCTGTCGTGCCCACTACTACAGAATCGACTAAATTATATTTATACTGGGTAGCAACTTTCGAGACAAATGGACCATTGAATTAAGCCGACTACCATCATATACATGCACATCCATTTTAAACATCCAAATGTTTCTCGTTAACGACCAAATATTTAAGGTGAGCAGGCATGCATTGAGCTACAAATCATGGTGAAAACTTAAAGAAAAAGGTAAAAATAGCATTAACTTACCTTAGAGAGACACGTCCTCTAAAAACTCCGCCAGACCATCTAAACAAGTCCCCAACTCTAAATTTGAAAACTATAGTCTCAAAAACAATTCAAGACCGCCTACTAAACTCTCTATTTACATACCTAGGATTTGAACTCTCTATTTACATGCCTAGGGTCTGAGGAGACCCTATCCATGAGCTCCACCAACCAACCCTTTTTCCCCGCCTTCCTCTCCTCCACCTTCACCCCGCCATCCGAAGGCGCGATGCGGTGCAGTGCCTAAAATCCCCACAATACAGCCGTCCTCCACCCGTCGTTCTTTGTGTGGCTATGCCCGTGCTTTAGTCACACCGGCCTCGAGCTCCACTACAACTACAACACCAAGCTACTTCCGTGAAACACTGAGCAGGGAAAAATTTCTCAGCGAAAAAAAGAGAAATTCGAGAAACACGCCTGTTTTTTGGTTTTACCGTCCAAAATTTTTGGCCCTTTTAAATTCACACCCAAACTAGAGAAGCTCAGCCCAAAACCCCTACCTCCCGACTTCCCGTAACCCTAAACCTTATCCCTTTCTGTGCATGCATTGTTATGTCTTGTTTTTCATGTAAGGTTATTTGGACATAATCTAGGTTATTTTGTGTACAAACAGAGAGTTTTTTTGTAAATTTTGTCCGAAAGGAAAATGTTGAATCTGAGAAATTTCCGAGAAATCCGATAAATGCGTTTCTCGGTGACCTCCGTTTTTTCTCTTACTGGTAAGCTAAACTAGTTTCGTACCTCCTTGTTGCTGCCGCTGCTGCTTCACGGTCAGCTCCATACGTGCCAAAGTTGCACGTCGTGCCAAACACGGGGAAGTGCTGCCTGCCCCTGTTATGCCTCCACAACTAGAGAACTCACCTTCCATCCAACCCTTTTTGTCCCGGTTGACTTTGGACCTGGGACTAAAGGCATAAAAATGAGCCACCGAGGGGGGAGCTTTAGTCCTTGTTGAAAGACCAATCGGGAATAAAACCCCCCCTTTAGTCCCGGTTGTAATGGCTAGTGGGACGAGGGGGCTCCAACCGAGACAAAACATCCCTTTCTAGTTTCCACATGGTCCACCTCTCTCACTCCACCTTAACTTCTCCTCTGACCTCTCCCTTATGTCTTCTCTCACTCCGCCCCCTCCCCTCCCTCTCTTCACTGCCCGCCACCCCCTCCCCCTCCCTCGCGTCGTCGCCGCCCCTTCCCCTCCCTCTCTTCTCTACCTGCTGCCCCCTCCCCCTCCCTCCCACCGCCCACCCCTTCCCCTCCCTCTCCCGCCACCTCCTCCTCCCTCTCCCGCTGCCACCGCCCCCTCCTCCTCCTCTCCTGCCCCTCCCCTTCTGCTGCCCCTCCCCTTCCCACTCGGCTCGCCCCTTACTGGCAGTGAGGAGCAGTAGCGGGGTGAGGTGTAGGGCAGTGGCGCGTGGGGGAGTGGCAGCCAGCCAAAGGCGGCAGAGCGAGCTGGTGCAGCTGGCCAGCTAGTGGCGGCGGGTGGGTGATCGGTGCCCGGCGCGAGCCGGCATTGGCGGGCGTGCGGCGGTGGGCAGGGGCGGGCGCGCAACCGCTTTTTTCTTATGTTTTTGCAACCTTTTTAGTCCCAGTTGGTAAAACCAACCGGGACTAAAGGGGATCTTTAATCCTGGATGAATGACCCGGGACTAAAGGACCCCCATTTATCTTGAATAGTTAGTCCGGTTGGTTTTTCGGGATCTATGTTCCGTACCAATCGGAACTAAAGGTGCGTTTTCTAGTAGTGGCTTGAGCCTCGCCTTACCTTGCCTCCTGCCACACGAGTGACCACTCCGCCCACCACGCCAAACATAAAATTTATTGACTTTTATGGACCAGCTGTGGTATAGTGTATAGATGGATCATGGAGACGTACATATCATTGACAAATTTAGTGTTAGCACTGCTAACTCTCAACAATTATGTTGTAGATGTTTTCTTATCAAATTGCGCACTAATGATAATATACGTGCATTGCAGATTGAGATGACTGGCATCTAAAAAAAGATGACTAGTGAGAACTAGCGAGCAGGAGCCCTAAATTTGGAGGTACTGGCTCCTCAAGAGTGCAAAGAACCAGATGATACATGCTATCACGATGCTGTGTGATCCATGAAATAGAATTTCTTATCTTCCTCTGTTTATTTTTGTTCCCCATGTATACGCGTATTAATAATTCTGTGCTCTTTAGCTTGTGCATTATCAGGTGAGATGTACCGTTACACACAATTGGTTTGTCCAGAATCCTTTCTTTTTGTGAAAAATAACTGTCCTTCAGATTAAGCAGTGAATATCCTGCTTGTAGGGTACGGATTTTTTTTCTATTTCAAGTCTTTCATTAATATTTTGAGACTATTTTTTCTATCCGGGGTTTTTATCCCTTCGTTCCCAAACAGTGGTAGGAAACAGCAACATTGCTGGGTGCCCAGGGAAACGAATTGTCCAAAAAAATTCCACATAAGGGTACTATTGCCCTGAGCAGCCAAACTAGCCCTAAGAAATTCAAGAGAAAGCCAAACTAGCCCTAAGAAATTCAAGAGAACCATTCTCCTCGCTTTTAGTGATTCTTAGACCTGCTATGAACTTCGCCTAGACAAGGCTGGTCGGAACAAAGGGGAGGAAGAAGTTGGTTTCCTGTTATATGTTGGTGAGCATTTATGATGATGGTAGCTTATTAGTGCCGACCATTCTAAAATCGCTACCAGACTGACATGTGGGTCGTGTGCTCGGATGGCCCATGTGTCAGTGATAGCCACTGCACGTGCAGTACTGCATGGGTATAGGATCTTTGCCAAAAATATGGTACAAAATGGAGTGCCATGGTTATCCATTGTTCAGTTTGACATATTTACGGATTATAGGGTTGTATTGAGTTTTTCATATAACTACGCATGATGTTTTAGCTATTTATTTCTTAAATTGGTGAGTTTTCCATACCTCGTCTCTTACTTTTGACCAAAAAATATGATTTTTGGTAAACATCTGTCAACAGATTTGTTTTCCAAAAATCTGTCGAATTTAGGTCCGTTCGATATGTGCTTTGAGATACGTGCATGTGCTGTCTCGTTTCCCAGCTGTTGCGGGTTGGTGCTGTTAACGGTTTTGCGATCGCTCTCCCGAGACCTGTTAGCTAGGGAACTTTTTGAAAACCGCGCCCTCTTCCGTTCCCACCGACTGCTCGTTTCCTCTTCCCAAATCAATGGTATTTTTCTTTGGGCTTGTTTGAGAGGAAGGTTCTAAAATTTAGCCATAGCCTAAACTTTAGCCCTCCCAAATAGAGTGCTAAATTTTAGCCCTTTGGGGTGTTTGGGTGAGGTGGTAAATTTTAGCACCTGTGTTGATAAAAGATTGATTTATCCCTATTTTCTCTCCTCTTCTCTACCCCTCCTCTATTTCTTCCTTCTCAAGTGCAAATCTTGCCCACGCCGTCCCATGCTCACGCCGGCATCCCCGACTCCGGCGTCCGCACCGGCCCGTGCTCGCGCCGACCGGTCCCAGGCCAAGAACCCCGCTTTCGTACCTACCAACCCGAGTCACCCTTTCCCGCATCTAGAAGCTATGGTTTCCCTTCCCCGGCTCAGATTCGACAGGGCTGCGGCGGTGGCTAGATGGCCGAGCAGGGCGGCACCACCGGGGAGGCCGGCGGCAGCGAGCCCCCCGCGCCTGCGCCTGTCCCAGCACCACTGCTGGTCGTGGAGGCGGCGGGGCAGAGGTAGTTCCGGCCGTGCCAGCAGCGTCTTTAGTGACCGTCGCCGCGGCGGCGGCGTCCGGGGCGGTGACGGTGGCCGCGGCGCCGATCCCCATGTCCCTGCCAGTGACGCTGCCGGGCTCGCCAGCGCTTTCCTCCGACGAGCCGGTCCTCTCCTCCAACTCCGGCTTCGCCGAGGACCACCCGCAGGCGGTGTCGTCCGGCTCCGGGGGCGCGTCCGTGTTGGGTGACACAGGCGAGGCGAACAACACGGAGGCCGGGGGGGCAGGTGGGGCCGGCGGAGACCGCGGGGGCGGGTGGGGCAGGCCGGAGGCGGCGGCGGCGGGCGAGGTGGAGGCGGCTGTTTGGGCGAAGGAGACGGGGGAGAGAGAGAGACTAAGGGGAGGAGAGAGAGGGTAGGGGCAGGGGGGGAAGTGACAGCTCCAATAATATCCTTGACCCATCTTCTATCCTGTAGACCTTCGTAAACAGTTCTCTTCTTGCGTGTCCTCGGTCTTACTGCTTGATACAGATAGGGGGCAATTTTCAGCAATTGAGCGACCATCGAGCCACCTATCAGTCCAGAATAATGTTAGTTTCCCATCTCCGACTTGCATGGATGTAGGAGTAAAAGAACATGGCTGTGACAATGGGTTTCGGTGGTGTCTGGTAGAGCGACCCAGGATCTGCATTGTCTGTCTTCTTT
>NC_028457.1:7266047-7269368 GCF_000263155.2 Setaria italica
TAATGGGTGACCTTTAGTACCGGTTGGAGCTCCCAACCAGTACTAAAGGAGGTCACTCGGGGATCCTGGGGAACTAGCTGTTAGACCTGGTACTAATATTTACAGTAGTACCGGGTCAAAAACCAACCGGTACTAAGGGCTAGGACCAATGCTCAGTTTTCCAGTAGTGTGAGGTAGTTGTTTCGCAAAACAACGATATTTTTCTCCCTTCTCGCTCTCTCTCCCCTCTACATCATCAAAATTTTACGTGCCATTGCATGAGACAACCTATGAGACCAATGACGTGTAAGACCAATAATGTGTAGCAATGTATTTACCCTAATCCCTATATATGACAATATATTATCTTAAACGGAATGACTTCTACTCCTTCCGTACAAAAAAGGTGATTTTAGGATATAAAATTTATAAAAAAATAGTCATTGTAACCTCATTTGGTATGTGAATGTGCACGCAACATTCGATTAGCGTCAAATGTGGCCAATAAATAAGGGCAAGAAATATCATTTTACCTTTTGTTAATGTGTTATAGAATTTCTAGAATGACTTGTTTTTTTTACAGAGGAAAAACATTACTATGTACATTTCATAATGAATCTAGTAATAAATCTCATTTTGTCAATTTATGTAAAATTTTGGATATTAATTACTTTCTCCGGTCAAAAAATAAGTGGCTTTTGGAAATGGTCTGTATAATACTTCTTTGACTACAAATTTTTGTTAATTATAATACATTTGTAACACATAGCCTCCATCTTGACCAAACTAAAAGATGCAGGGAATCGACATTGCCATTCTTTAATACCCTCTCATGTGGCCATTATTTCTCCGAAATAACAGTCCCTCTAACCTTTTCAAGCTGTACTATAAGTTTGCGGTACCTATGTAGTAAGCCAATCAGACGGCACCACGTTCCTAAAATGGACATGGTCCAACCCAAAAGACAACAGAGGTTTAACCCAATCCAACGTAGACAGTAAGCATATTATTAAACATTTTGATTTAGATTCACTACACCAAATTGGAATTGTTTTGGCGGCTAGCGGGATTTTTTTGGCAGCCGAATTGAAGCCGCCAAGGTATAGAGTGTTTTCCTTAGCAATGCTTGCAAACAGCCAAGAATATACAATTCCATGGCACGCCAACGTATATTAGCTGCTGCATCAACTTACTGTAAATTTCTCAAGTGCGCGGTTACTTTTTAGCACGCAGAGAATAACTTAATTGTCTGCAAAGCCATTAACTATAGTATGATGGGAACTACTAGTAGAGACCATGTTCAACAAGGTCCAACTGCATTTAAACAAGTCAAAATGCCAACTAGTTATTACAGAGTGCAACAAATATTGGATCGCCACACTGATAGAAGACATCATCGTCACAAATGCAAACTTGCATTGCTGCTTAATTGCATATATAGTTGTCAAGGAGATAATCTATTAGCAGTTAGACCTTCTCGTATATTGACGGAGCTGAAACCGGTGCAGATGAAACTGAAAGCTGTGCATAATATGAAAAACACAATGAACTCAGAGGCATTCTGGAAATTCTGATGCATGAAAAGTGATCCAATGTACTGGATTGTCATAAGCAAATGAGACTTTACTAGCCAGCAATTGTAATAGATATTATCATGGTCACATAAGGAACATTAATAAACTGCAGAAATATTCAAGACATATTGGAAATGTTTCATGGATAATCTGGGATTCGAAGATAAATGGACAAGATATAATGGTCCTGAATAAATTCATTGGATAATTAATCTTGCATAATATAAAATACCAGTTATTTCTTTGTCAAGAATACTTTACTTCCACTCAACTATAATGGACATTATCATGGAAATATGAAGTACAGCAATAAACTGCAGAGATATCCATAACAAGTATTCAATTATGCTAGACTGACATATTAAAGAAATGTAATGGATGATCTAGGATATGAAGATAAACGCACAAGATATGATAGACCCCAAAAAATTTATTGGACAATTAATCTCGTAGAATATAAAATAAACTGCAGAGATATTCAAAAGAAGTATTCAATTATGCTACAGTGGCATATTAAAAATTGTAATGGATGATCTAGGATATGAGGATAAACTGACAAGATATGATAGATAAAAAAATTCATTAGACACTAAATCTCCCAGCATACAAAATAAACTGCAGAGATATTGAAAACAAATATTCTGTTATACAAGACTCACATATTAAAACATGTAATGGATGATGTAGGATATGAAGATAAACGGACAAGATATGATAGACCCAAAAGAATTTATTGGACAATTAATCGAGCAACAAGATAAACTGCAGAAATAAAGAAGCATTAAGAGTGAAAAATAGTTAGCTTACATTCAGACAATATGTTCTTTTGTTGGATTCTAATTTCCTCGAGGGGTATGTATGCCACTGCTCACAAAGCACTTCAAAAAGTTGTCAACCCTTTCATCAACCTGGTGACATCTCACGTCAATTCTCCGGAGGTTTCCCAACGTAATTAGGTTGTATATTGCTTTTGATACAACCATATTGTTAGGTTGACCTTCCTGTATCAAGCAAAATGCAATAACTAGATAAGTTATTGATGGATGATAACATTGTTAAAAGATTTTTGTGAAGTAAAAGGATACCTTTGAAAGTTCAAGAGTGAGGTTCTCTAGAACTAGTGAGTGTTGGAGAATGCAAATTAGCGCATGGTCGTCAGTAGCCACACACCATCCGTTGAGTAATAAAGTCTTCAGCTTAGTAAGACACGCTACCGGAAAACTTGCCTTTTAGTCCTGGTTTGTAAGAGCTATATCTCTCCAATACCCAACCGAGATTAAGTTTTTAAAATAAAAGGGGTTCTTTCGTCCCGGATCATTCATCCGGGACTAAGGACCTCCTTTAGTCCCGGTTGGTACCAACCGGGACTAATAAGTTCCAAAAAAAATAAAAAAGCCACCACGCCCCACACCCATCGGCTGCCTGCGCGTGCCGCCGGCCGCCACCCGCGCACGCCGGCTGCCTCCACCTCCGCTTGCACCCTCCCGCCGCCACCACACGCCTCCGCTCCGCCCTACACCGTCGGTGCCGCCCCGCCCTGCGCCGTCAGGCCCGCCCGCTCCGCTTCGCCCCGCTCCGCCGGCGGAGCTCCCTCGTGCGCCGCCCGCCCACACCCACCCCGCTCCACCGGTGCCGCTCCGCCCGCGCCTACTGGTGCTGCTTCGCTCCCTGCCGCAGGCCCGCCGGCCCGCGCGCCGCCACCCTCCCTCGCCCCGCTGCCACTCCTTACTGCCTGTGAGGCTGAGTAGAGGGGGAAGGGGAGGGTAGC